>NC_054868.1:55736240-55898740 GCF_018320785.1 Cheilinus undulatus | reverse complement strand
AGTCAGGCATGTGTGTGAAAAAAAAAGTAAGTAAAAAACCCTCAGAAATGTACAAGAAAATTATGACATTGAAAAGTTTAAAAACGTATGAATTCACACAAAAAAAAAAAAAAATAAGTTTTTTTGTGATCAAATTTTTAATTTATTTTAACTACCTTTTCCAAAGTTTTGGGAAAAAATCTGTTTAGAAAGACTGGAATTTAAGACATTTTTTTGCAATCTGAGTTTTAAAATTTTTTAATCTTAAAGAAAATTTTGAATTTTTTTTGAGTCATGGATTTGTGAGAAAAAAAAACAGAAATTTTCAAATTAAAATGTCAGAAATTTGAGGGGGTAAAAATTGACATTTTCAACTCTGTGAAGTCAGAAATTTACAAGAATTGTTTTTTTGTTTTGTTTTGTTTTTTTTTTGTTTCTGGTATGTTAAAAATTTGAAGCTTGAAATTAAAAAGTCACAGATTTTTGAGAATTAAAAAAATCCAGAGTATTTAACAATTTCTTGAGAAATTCAACTCAAAAAGTTTTTTTTTTTTGTTTTTTTTTTAAATGTAATTTAATAACTTCTAAATTTACAAGAGAAGTTTGAAATTTAACAGTCACGGACTTTTGAGAGTTAAAATAAATTCAGTGTTAATGATGACATTGGAGTAGACTCTAATAATTATCAGCCTAAAGCAGGAGAATATTAACGCTAGGACGGACGGGCAGAGAATAAAATAAAACAGTTGAATCACACAAATATAGTAGTTTAAGAAAAGGAGTCACTGCTGATCAAACTCTTACTGTAGAGTTAGTGAAAACTAAGAGAAATACGTGATCACAGCAGACAAAGGTCTGTAATATAACCGTCTCCTCTGTCACTGAAGAAAGAGAAAAGACAGAGTTCATAAAAACAAAGACAGGAAAGGGAAAGAAAGACTCTGCTGTGTGTGCCGTCTCCTAAACAAAGAGGACGGTGTATAGAGAAATGAACAGAGTCAGATCGCTCCAGTAGTTTAAGAGGACAGAGAATAGGAGACAAGGACAAGGACGGACTGATAAAGGGTGGATAATAAAGACACAAAGCTTTAAGACGAGAAGAAATGAGATATATGAGTAAACGAAGATGGTAGAGGAGACACAGGATGAAGAAGCGAGTCAACGGGAGAGGAAATTTCTAAACAAAGAGGAAGGAAGGAGATTCAAATAAGAGAAGATGCAGTAGAATGGGGGAAAGAGAGGAGAGAAATAAGGAGAGATAGAGGAAAGGATGGAGGGAATAAGGCCATAGATAAAGAGAAAAGATAGGAGAGAAATAAGGAGAGATAGAGGAAAGGATGGAGGGAATAAGGCCTCAGATAAAGAGGAAAGAGAGGAGAGAAATAAGGAGAGATAGAGGAAAGGATGGAGGGAATAAGGCCTCAGATAAAGAGGAAAGAGAGGAGAGAAATAAGGAGAGATAGAGGAAAGGATGGAGGGAATAAGGTCACAGATAAAGAGGAAAGAGAGGAGAGAAATAAGGAGAGATAGAGGAAAGGATGGAGGGAATAAGGCCTCAGATAAAGAGGAAAGAGAGGAGAGAAATAAGGAGAGATAGAGGAAAGGATGGAGGGAATAAGGCCACAGATAAAGAGGAAAGAGAGGAGAGAAATAAGGAGAGATAGAGGAAAGGATGGAGGGAATAAGGAGAGATAGAGGAAAGGATGGAGGGAATAAGGCCACAGTTAAAGAGGAAAGAAAGGAGAGAAATAAGGAGGGATAGAGGAAAGGATGGAGGAAATAAGGCCTCAGATAAAGAGGAAAGAGAGGAGAGAAATAAGGAGAGATAGAGGAAAGGATGGAGGGAATAATGCCTCAGATAAAGAGAGAAGAGAGAAGGAAGTACGAGGAGGAAAGAGGAGACACAAAAAGGTCAATCAGGTAAAAAAGCTGGAAAGGAGAGAAGTAATGGTGGTTTTAGTGTCTGGGTTGATCCTGATTCTCTGCAGGTGTTTTAAAGCTGCTGCCCCCTGCTGCTGTCAGACGGCATCAACATCTCACACCAGGCATGGAGGACATCAAACCTCCCTCTACACAGGTACATCTCAAAAAACTAGAATATTATGATAAAGATCAATATTTTTTTGTCCCTCATGTCAGAAAGCTAAACCCATATATTTTATAGACTTGTTACACATAAAGTGAAATATTTCAAGCCTTTATTTCTTAAATGTTGATGATTATGGCTGACAGATAATGAAAACCTACAATTCAGTGTCTCAGAAAATTAGAATATTACATAAGATTGATAAAAAAGAATATTTTAAACAGAAATGTCAGTCTTCTAAAAAAGTAAGTTCATTTCTATGCATCAATACTTGGTTGGGCCTCCTTTTGCATGAATTCCTGCATCAACGCGGCGTGGCATGGAGGCCATCAGCCTGTGGCACTGCTCAGGTGTGATGGAAGCCCAGGTTGCTTTGATAGCGGCCTTCAGGTCATCTGCATTGTTGGGTCTGGGGTCTCTCATCTTCCCCCATAGATCCTCTATGGCACTGATCATCAACTGGCGGCCCGGGGACCATATCAGGCCCCTGAAAGCTTCCTGCCTGGCCCCCAGAAGATCTTTAAATTCAGAAAAGCAGGGAAAGAAAACGTGGTCCTAAGAGTATCTTTTGGCTATAAATGTCTGCAGCTGTTAAATCCACCCCTAAACAATTCATACTCAAATAGTTTTAGAGTGAATTTGATCTGTTTTTACAGAAATTCACTTGTCAGCCATTACTAGTAGATATTAAAAAATGTTTTAAAACTGGCAAAAATGGCCAGATAAAGTGGTGTAAAGGCGTAGGTGAGTGGCAAAATGGGCGATAAGCATCCAAAGGGGTTGTGGAGTGGCACAAAGGGACAAAAACTTGCAGGAAAAGTGGTGAGAAGAGGTTAAAATGTGGCAAAACGTTAATATAGGAGAAAAAAAGGGGCAAAATGTTTATCAAAAATGGCTTAAAAGTGGCAAAAAAATTGTGAAAAAAGTAAAGTGGCAAAAATAGATAAAATGTGTCAAAAATGGACAAAAAGGGGCAAAAATGAACAAAGTGGGGATAAGACAGGCAAGAAAAGTAGTTTAATAGAGTTAAAGAACGGCAAAAAATTGGGTTGAATAGGCAAAAAAGTGCAAAAGTATCAAAAACGGGTTAAAAGTGGAAAAATGGGGCAAAAATGGCCAATGGCAAAGCAGTGAAAAGGCAACAACATGGGTTAAAGAGTGGTTAAAAAAGCAAAAAGTGGCAAAAATTGGTTAAAAATGGCACAAAATGTTGCAGAAATGTAAGAATGAAGCAGTGAAGTAGTGAAAAGCGTGAAACATGAGTTCTTGTTGCTAAATCACAATTATGAGGGTTCATTCTCTGGGATTTTCAGGAGCCCAGCCAACTCTGTGGGCACGCCTGTCTCTGTGGTCGACAGCGTTATATACTGGGATAGAGCTCACTGGTAATGCCTAATAATGTCCTGCCTTTGAAAGAAAATACAAATACTAACAAATTAATATGTTAATCAGAGCAAAATATTGATTTAATCTTTCTTTATTTGGAAGTCCGGCCCCCAGAGACCCTGTCAAGAATAAATCTGGCCCTTGTGCAGATGTACTTGATGGCCCCTGCTCTATGGGGTTCAGGTCAGAATCAAGCACAGTAACACCATGGTCACTCAAGCAGCTTTTGGTACCTTTGGCAGTGTGGGCAGGTGCCAAGTCCTGCTGGAAAATGAAATCAGCATGCTCTTGATGCGCTGACTCCAGCCTCAGTCCACTCCTTGTGAAGCTCGCCTAGATTCTTGAACGGATTTTTCTTGACAATCCTCTCTAGGCTGCGGTTCTCCCTCATGCTGGTGCTCCTTTTCCTACCACACTTTTTCCTTCCACTCAACTTTCTCTGAATATGCTTGGATCCAGCACTCTGTGAACAAGTAGCTTCTTTAGCAATGACCTTTGACCTTACCCTCCTGTAGAGGGTGTCAGTGACCGTCTTCTGGACATCTGTCCAGTCTGCAGTCCTCCCCATGATTGTGGATCCTACTGACCCAGACTGAGAGACCATTTAAAGGCTCAGGAAACCTTTGCAGGTGGAGTTCATCAACTGTTAGGGTGTGACACCATGACTTTACAATATTCAACCTTTTCACAAGACTCTCATTTTCTGAGACTCTGCATTTTAAGTTTTCATTATCTGTAGCCATAATCATCAACATTTCAAGAAATAAAGGCCTGAAATACTTCACTCTGTGTGTAATGAGTCTATATAACATATGGATTTACCTTTCTGACATGAGGGACTGAAAATATTGAACTTTTTCATGATATACTAATTTTTTTGAGATGTACATGTATAGAATATAGACCTAGAGATAAACAGTTCTGCATATAGAGCTAGAGATAAACAGTTCTGCATATAGAATTAGAGATAAACAGTTCTGCATATAGAATTAGAGATAAACAGTTCTGCAAATAGAACTAGAGATAAACAGTTCTGCATATAGAACTAGAGATAAACAGTTCTGCATATAAAACTAGAGAAAAACAGTTCTGCATATAAAACTAGAGAAAAACAGTTCTGCATATAGAACTAGAGAAAAACAGTTCTGCATATAGAACTAGAGAAAAACAGTTCTGCATATAGAATTAGAGATAAACAGTTCTGCATATAGAACTAGAGATAAACAGTTCCGCATATAAAACTAGAGAAAAACAGTTCTACATATAAAACTAGAGAAAAACAGTTCTGCATATAGAACTAGAGAAAAACAGTTCTGCATATAGAATTAGAGATAAACAGTTCTGCATATAGAACTAGAGATAAACAGTTCTGCATATAGAATTAGAGATAAACAGTTCTGCATATAGAATTAGAGATAAACAGTTCTGCATATAGAATTAGAGATAAACAGTTCTGCATATAGAATTAGAGATAAACAGTTCTGCATATAGAACTAGAGATAAATAGCTCTGCATATAAAACTAGAGATAAACAGTTCTGCATATAGAACTAGAGATAAACAGTTCTGCATATAGAACTAGAGATAAACAGTTCTGCAAATAGAACTAGAGATAAACAGTTCTGCATATTGAACTAGAGATGAACAGTTCTGCATATAGAACTAGAGATAAATAGTTCTGCATATAGAACTAGAGATAAACAGTTGTGCATATAGAACTAGAGATGAACAGTTCTGCATATAGAGCTAGAGAAAAACAGTTCTGCATATAAAACTAGAGAAAAACAGTTTTGCATGTACAACTAGAGAAGAACAGTTCTGCATATAAAACTAGAGAAAAAGACTTCTGCATATAAAACTAGAGAAAAACAGTTCTGCATATAAAACTAGAGAAGAACAGTTCTGCATATAAAACTAGAGATAAACAGTTCTGCATATAGAACTAGAGATAAACAGTTCTGCATATAAAACTAGAGAAAAACAGTTCTGCATATAGAATTAGAGATAAACAGTTCTGCATATAGAACTAGAGATAAACAGTTCTGCATATAGAATTAGAGATAAACAGTTCTGCATATAGAATTAGAGATAAACAGTTCTGCATATAGAATTAGAGATAAACAGTTCTGCATATAGAATTAGAGATAAATAGCTCTGCATATAAAACTAGAGATAAACAGTTCTGCATATAGAACTAGAGATAAACAGTTCTGCATATAGAACTAGAAATAAACAGTTCTGCATATTGAACTAGAGATGAACAGTTCTGCATATAGAACTAGAGATAAACAGTTCTGCATATAGAACTAGAGATAAACAGTTCTGCAAATAGAACTAGAGATGAACAGTTCTGCATATTGAACTAGAGATGAACAGTTCTGCATATAGAGCTAGAGAAAAACAGTTCTGCATATAAAACTAGAGAAAAACAGTTCTGCATGTACAACTAGAGAAAAACAGTTCTGCATATAAAACTAGAGAAAAAGACTTCTGCATATAAAACTAGAGAAAAACAGTTCTGCATATAAAACTAGAGATAAACAGTTCTGCATATAAAACTAGAGATAAACAGTTCTGCATATAGAACTAGAGATAAACAGTTCTGCATATAAAACTAGAGAAAAACAGTTCTGCATATGAAACTAGAGATAAACAGTTCTGCATATAGAGCTAGAGAAAAACAGTTCTGCATATAAAACTAGAGAAAAACAGTTCTGCATATAGAACTAGAGATGAACAGTTCTGCATATAGAACTAGAGATAAACAGTTCTGCATATAAAACTAGAGATAAACAGTTCTGCATATAGAACTAGAGATGAACAGTTCTGCATATAGAACTAGAGATAATCAGTTCTGCATATAGAATTAGAGATAAACAGTTCTGCATATTGAACTAAAGATAAACAGTTCTGCATATAGAACTAGAGATAAACAGTTCTGCATATAGAACTAGAGATAAACAGTTCTGCAAATAGAACTAGAGATAAACAGTTCTGCATATTGAACTAGAGATGAACAGTTCTGCCTATAGAGCTAGAGATAAACAGTTCTGCATATAGAACTAGAGATAAACAGTTCTGCAAATAGAACTAGAGATAAACAGTTCTGCATATAGAACTAGAGATGAACAGTTCTGCATATAGAGCTAGAGAAAAACAGTTCTGCATATAAAACTAGAGAAAAACAGTTCTGCATGTACAACTAGAGAAAAACAGTTCTGCATATAAAACTAGAGAAAAAGAGTTCTGCATATAAAACTAGAGAAAAACAGTTCTGCATATAAAACTAGAGAAGAACAGTTCTGCATATAAAACTAGAGATAAACAGTTCTGCATATAGAACTAGAGATAAACAGTTCTGCATATAGAACTAGAGAAAAACAGTTCTGCATATAGAACTAGAGAAAAACAGTTCTGCATATAAAACTAGAGAAAAACAGTTCTGCTTATAGAACTAGAGAAAAACAGTTCTGCATATAGACCTAGAGTTAAACGGTTCTGCATATAGAATTAGAGATAAACAGTTCTGCATATAGAACTAGAGATAAACAGTTCTGCATATAGAACTAAAGATAAACAGTTCTGCATATAGAACTAGAGATAAACAGTTCTGCATATAGAACTAGAGAAAAACAGTTCTGCATATAGAACTAGAGATAAACAGTTCTGCATATAGAATTAGAGATAAACAGTTCTGCATATAAAACTAGAAATAAACAGTTGTGCATATAGAACTAGAGATAAACAGTTCTGCATATAGAACTAGAGATGAACAGTTCTGCATATAGAACTAGAGATAAACAGTTCTGCATATAGAACTAGATATGAACAGTTGTGCATATAGAACTAGAGATAAACAGTTGTGCATATAGAACTAGAGATAAACAGTTCTGCATATAGAACTAGAGATGAACAGTTGTGCATATAGAACTAGAGATAAACAGTTCTGCATATAGAACTAGAAATAAACAGTTTTGCATATAGAACTAGAGATAAACAGTTGTGCATATAGAACTAGAGATGAACAGTTCTGCATATAGAACTAGAGATGAACAGTTGTGCATATAGAACTAGAGATGAACAGTTGTGCATATAGAACTAGAGATGAACAGTTCTGCATACAGAACTAGAGATGAACAGTTCTGCATACAGAACTAGAGATGAACAGTTGTGCATATAGAACTAGAGAAAAACAGTTCTGCATATAGAACTAGAGATAAACAGTTCTGCATATAGAACTAGAGATAAACAGTTCTGCATATAGAACTACAGTTAAACGTCCCTATATCTCTGTATCAATCACCCTCTATATTTCTTTACAGATGATCTTCAGGTCTGACACCAGGGCTTTTCTTTGGTCCATCAACTCTCAGCTTTAAAATCCTCGGACCGTAGTGGGCCTAGAAAACCACAAACAATCAGATTAACACAGTTTAAACTAAAATTAGGAAATAAATAAATACCCCAAAGGTATCTTAAAATATTAAATAAATATGCTGCGGTTTGGAGGCCCCCCTTCAATTAAAACCCTGAAGTAGATAACTGATTAAATCAGAGTTTAAAACAATTTGCTCACCAGAAAAAACCTCAATCTTCCAGATTAAAAAGTTATAAATTGCCAATGTAACCTGAAAATTCCAGGATTATAAAGTCATATATTTATAAGAGGAACGTTGTTGAAGTTGTACGCTTGTGAGAAAGAACTCAAAATATTAAAGTGTAAGAATCTGTGAATTTATGAGGGAAAAAAGTCCAAAATTTGAATCTGATGAGTTATGGGCTTAACAGAAAAACTGGGTGTGAATTTAAGAGGACAAAAAATACTAAAAATTGTCAGAGTTATAAATTATAAAAAAATCACAATTTGAAATTTTGAAAATCTGTAGTCTACTAGTAGACAGCAGCTGACTGACTGTGTTTGTGCTGCACATGTGAAGGACAAGGGCAGAAACAGATAATCAATACATCAATCAATAGGTTCACTGGTGATAGGGAACAGATCCACTGAGACCAGGACTGTTAGAGGTGGGACTTTAAAGACCCTGTAAACTGATCTGCTCCCTAACAGAGACCGGCTCAGCCTAACCAGTGGTTTACGTCTGATAGTTCAACATTTCTACGTCTCTACATCGGCAGCAGAAGAGGAGGAAGGCTTCATGTGTTTAGACCGTCTGCCCGTGGATCTCTGCAGAATGCAGCCCTGAAGGCTCTCATCTCCTCATTATAGCCGTGTGCCTACAAGTCTGATCATGTGGACTAACAAGGTCAGTTATTTAGAAGGCTGTTTGTCTTCTCGGTCAATATTTCAATAATAAATAGAGAATTCTTCTTCATCACGAGTGCCTGAACTCATTTAATCACGCAGACTGTCCTGACATCACAGGAACATGGATTTATTCATAAACTCTCCCTGCAGTTATGACAGCTGTTCTATGATCCTGAATCAGGAGTTTCTGTCCTCAGCTCTCACGGTGACGAGTGTTTTATCGAGCATTTCAAACTTGAAACTTAAATAAAATTAAACATAGTATTTATAAGCAGGTCTATCCAAATCAGTGTTGGATCACCTGAATACATTTTTTATTATTATTTTTTAAATATACTCAGAGTGAGCTTTGTGTTCATTCATAGGGGGCTCCCCTCCATGGATGTCGCCATCTTGGATTTTTGCATTTTGCATGTGTCTGTGGCACCACAGAAGGAACCAAATAACAGATGCACATTTTTTATTCCACCGGTTGCTCAGTTAAACAAGCATCAATCTAGAATTGACTGTTAGATGTTGATATTCCTAATTTTACGCACTGTACCTTTAAATAAAGTGGCCCTTTATCCTCTGAAGCAGCGATACTCAACCAGTGGCTCTTTTTTTAGGGCTGGGCAATTAATCAAAATTCAGATTACGTCACAGTATGCCCTACAGCAATTTTCAAATCACAGAAGGTGCAATATTTATCTGAAATGAAAAATGTGTTAAAAAAAAAACAGTTTAATACAAATCTGTATGCAGCAGAGACATGTTCAACCCATCATGCAAACGTCAGAGGGTAACTTTTTAATAGTTTGCAAAAATCCTACTTTGCTTATTTTCTAGTTGTTTCTAAATAAAAATAATATTGACATGAAAATGATCATTCCTTTAAATACAACAGTTCATATGAGACAAAATAACTGTAATTTAATATTTTTTCTAAGTCATTCAGCCCTAGTTTAATCTTTTTAATGCTGCGGTGGTTAAAATATAGAATGATTTACTGCTCGTGTTCGTTGAAAATAAATAAGATGAGGAACTAAAAAAAATAATCACACATTAAATCGCCATTGCAATATTGGAAAAAATAATCGCAGTTACGCTAGATTATTTTCCCAAATGGTTCAGCGCTGCTCTTTAGTGATGATTTGTGGCTCTTTTATGTCTTAATTTGAAATGTGATTCCCCAAGAAAACCTTAGAGACGGGAACTTTGACCTTAATCAGTCTGTTTCCAGCACGTATACAGCAGGATTTAGCCTTCATTTTTCTGTCTGTATATTTCCATTGCCATTATTTGCAATCTGTTTCTCCTTGACTCCTTTTACTGTCATTTTTTTAACCATTTTTACTGCTTTTATCCCATTTTTTCCACTTATTTCTTGCCAGTTTTATACCATCTTTCCACTTATTTTTCATAACTTTTATTCAAATTTTTCCACTTATTTTTGGCCACTTTTATCCTATTTTTTTCGACTTATTTTTTGACTTTTATTCAAACATGATCATTAAATAAATAAATGATCAGAGAGGAGCAGCCTGTTAGAACATGATTTTAAAAACGTCCATCAGTAAAAGCTGAAACTTCATTTGGCTTAGTTTAAAATAAGAGGCATTCCTGAGGACATTTTACTTTGACAGCGTTTGCTCCATGCTTCTGGCTGAAGGTCACCAGTTAACACGGTCGCTCTTTAAAGCATAACACCGGACCTTGGCAGAGATTTCCTCTCTTTGTGTAAATGGTTAAAACAAACAGAGTGAAAGCTTAGAGCTTTTCCTCACACACACACACTCAGCTGCACAGCTCACACCGACGTTAAACACTTAAACAACAGGAGCTAGCTTCACATTAGCATGTTAGCTTTCAGCTAGCCTGTTAGCATTAGCCGCTACCATAACTTAGCAGCTTACAACCGCAGATTCATCATCCTCTGCTGACGGATGTCCAGATAACTCAGCAGCACCCCGGGAGCTACACAACACCTCAAAACTCTGCATTATGAAAGAAAACGGAGTCTTACCTTCAGTTCAGTGACGTTAGTCCTCATGATGATTTAGATGATAGCCAGGACACACCGGGCATGAACAGCCAGAGAGGAGGGAGACGGAGCCAGCTGTCTACGGTTCAGAGTCCAGTTCAGCTCAGAGTCCACCACAGCTCTGCTAAGGCAGGCCTTCCTCTGGCTCCTGTATCCTGTTTAACCCGCTCAGCTGAGAGGATGGTTTTATTAAACCTTTATTTATCCAGGAAACCCTCACTGATCTGTCTTCTACTGCAGTGGTTCTCAAAGTGTGGGGCGGGCCTCCACTGGGGGGCGCCACAGAGCTTCAGGGGAGGCCGGAACCATAAACCTGAAACAGGGTGACTTGCTTTGCGAACCTCTGCTGTGCATGGAGCTACATGGGTAAACTTAAAGTTACTATAGGGACTGTGCTGTAGAGCAGTGTTACTCAACCAAAGAGCCAATCTAAGAGGTGAAAAGAGGCAAAAACAGCCTGAAGTAGCAATAACAACAGGTTAAAGGTGGCAAAATGGTCAAACAGCAGCCAACAATGGGTGAAAATGGGGAGAAAAAGTGGAGAAATAGTCAGAAAGTAGCAGAAATGGGTGAGAAGTGACTAAAATGGGCAAAAAGAGGAAACAAGAGGTATGTAATGGCAAAGGGTTGTTTAAATGGGCAAAAAAAACTGTGAAAAAAGGAAAAATGGAGAAAAAAAGGCAAAAAGAAGGGGCGAAAATTGGGAAAAAAGGAAACAAGTGGTATTTAATGGCAAAATGCAGCTTAAATTGACAAGCAGTTGCAAAAATGGTTAAAACAAGGGCAAAAATGGCACAAAAGTGGGAAAAATGAGCAAAAAAAGGGGAAGAAAAAAGGGATATTTAATGATGAAAGGTAGCTTAAATGGGCAAAAAGGTGAAAGATGGCAAAATTTGGATAAAAGTGGAAAAAATTGGGAAAAGCAGCAAAAAAGAAGTTGTAAAATGGCCAAAAAAACCACGAAAACAGGATATTTAATGGCATAATAACGAAATAAGAGGGAAAGGCAGATGTTTAAGGACATTTGCAAACCAAAATATCCAAAATATATGGATGTTAAAATGTTTAAAGATCAGACAGAAATGTTTGAAATGTTGTTTATGGGTTTTTCCAGTTTGAATCCTTTTTGTGGGTGGGGGTCCACCGAATGGATCAGTTCTTCTCAGGGGAGGCTCACTCTCACACACTTTGAAATCACCTGCTCTGGAGTGTTCTGGCAAAGATTTCCCTGCATAGTTTCCAGGAGCGCTAAGCTCCGCCCAGTCTTGGTCGACATCATGGCGTGGATCTAATAAATATACACGCCTTGATCAGCCATTTGCTTGCTGCCTGAGTAGATAAACAACCCCAGCACTGCACAAAACTGGCTCTTTGTTAAACCAATTTGAGTTTATTTTAAAGGATTCTTGCAACATATCTCCTATGAAACACTTATTTAATATCGACTTATTCAGGATTTACTCATCTGGTCATTTTCTACTGGACATTTTGACTGGTAATAATTTGAAACTGGCCAAAGACCAGCAAACACTTTACCAAGTGTTTTTAAATCTTTATTTTACTGCAGGTTTTATCTGGTATGGACGGCTAACGGGGCTTCAGCCCTGAATGTTTTCTTCCAAGCCCCGAATCTTTCAGCCTGGTTTTAAGTATGCTGCCTATGGCATTACTGATCACACCGTGGAAATGTTATTGTAGAGCAATTTTAAAAATCAGATCTTTTTTTTTTTTTTAACTTTTATGGACATATGTACGGATGAGGTTTAGGGACATTTGACAACAAATATATGGTATGCTATTCTTTAATTCTAAGAGAACTTTGACTTTTACTTAGAATAAAAACATTCATTCTAGTTTTTTAACAGCCCTAATACTCTTTTGTATCGATACTCTCACTGCAGTGGGAAAAACAAAACTTTTAACTTTGTTCTAAAAATACAATTTTCAGCATTTTTTAAATAAATTAATATCTCTAACCCCAATTGTTACTTTTTATGTGCTTTATTTGAAAATGCAGAGCTTCAGTTGTTAACTTTTTCACCAAATTCCTACCCTACCTCTGCAATGTTACTTAAAATATAAACTTCAGACATTTTTAGGAGGCAGAAGTGAAAACTACTGGTGCATCATGACTTTAGAATGATAATGTCACTTTTAGCTCAGTCAGGTTAAGAGATAAAATAATGTTATAAACCTTTTTTTTTGTATTTCTGCCTAAATGTTGCATAGATTTTTTGGCATTTTGAATTTAAATGTTCATTTAAAAGTGTGCAAAAACAGTGCATTAAAGCGTCTGATATGCAAAAAAATTCTAAGGAAGTTTTGCCACTAGTTTCAAGAGGCAAAAGTAGTTTTTTTGTTGTTTTTGTCAGTCATGCACAGCCCAAAAGATTACATTTTCATAGCATGCAGAAATCCCCTCTTGCCCCCCATCTGCAGTTCTCCACTGTGGCGTCATCTGCAAAGAACCGACGGAATAAAATACATTCATACATGTCATTCAGATTTTAAATCATTACTAAATATGACTGATTTGATAAAGCCAAAATGGAACCAAATGAAGCCATTTGGGAGCTGAAAGAGAATCCTCAGGCTGAGCAGAGCCAAATGACCCAGATCTCCAGAAAGACACACGGTTCCCATCATTTGTTAGTGTTCTGTAAATTCTATTTTAATACTTTAAAAATCCAGTTGCAGGCTTTATTTATTCATCTTTTCATCCTCCACTGTCACTGTCAGCTACACTGTATGGACGAAAATATTCGGCCACCTCCCCATTACACCAGCAGGGACTGAAATGATATTGTATTCAAAAGCATGTAGTTTAATATGGAGTTGGCAGCCATCACAGCCTCCACTTATCCTGGAAGGCTTTCCACAAGATTTTGGAGTGTTTCTGTGAGAATCTGTGTCCTATCATTCCACAGAGCATTTATGAGGCACTGATGTTGCAGGATGGGGCTGAGGTCAGGGTTATGTGTGGTCCAGTCAAGTTCTTCATCAGACCAGGTCTTTCTAGTCCTTCTCTGGTCTCTGGGCCACAGTCCTGCTGGAATAGAAAAGGGCCTTCCCCAAACTGTTGGAAGCATAGCATTGTCCAGAATGTCTTGGTCTGCTGAAGCATTAAGATCAGCCTTCACTGGAGATAAGGGGTCTAGACCAGACCCTGAAAACCAGCCCCAGACCATCATCCCTCCTCCACCAGACTTCACAGTCAGACAGGCAACGTTCTCCCAGCATCCTCCAGACCCAGACTCACCATCTGACCGTAAACAGAGAAGATGATTGGTCACTCTACAGCACTGATAATCAACTGGTGGCCCGGGGGCCATATCAGGCCCCCAAAGCTTCCTGTCCGGCCCCCTAGAAGATCATTAAACCCAGAAAAGCAGGAAAAGAAGATGTTGTTGGCTTTAAATGTCTGCAGTTGTTAAATGTGTCCCAAAATCAATTAATAGTGAAGTAGTTTTAGAATGACTAACATTTGATCATTCTTTACTTGCCAGCCATAATTAGTAAATATTTTTATAAAAAGGTTAAAGTTTGCAGAAATGGTGCAAAAATTGACAGATAAAGTGGTGAAAAGGCGTTAAAGAGTGGTCAAAATAGGTGATACGTGGCAAAGTGGGTTGCAGTGTGGCACAAAGGGACAAGAAATGGCAAGAAAAGCAGTGAAAAATGGTTCAAACGTGGCAAAATGGGGGAAAGAAGTATGAAAGATGGGTTAAAATTAGAAAAAAGTGCAAAAATGTAATGAAAGTAGGTTACAAAGTGGCAAAAACACAAGAAAAGTGGCAAAATGGGTAAAAAAAAAAAAAAGTGGCACAAAGAGGATAAAACATGCAGAAAAAAATAATTAAAAAGGGGTTAAAGAGTGACAAAAATTGGGATGAAGTATCAAAAAGGGGCAAAAAGCAAAAATATCCTGGCACAGTAGTGTAAAGGTGCTAATGATTAGCACACAGGGGCAATAATTAGCAAGAAAAGTGCAAAAAAAAAGGGGTTAAAATGTGGCAAATGGATGAAAAGTGGCAAAAATTTAAAATGTGATGTTTGTTTATTTGAGTTCCTGCTGAGATGTAATCTGGCCCTCGTGTAAATGTACTGGATGACCCCTGCTCCTCAGTCTCCACTGCTCCACAGCCCAGTGTTGCTGCGCTCCACAACGCTCCATCTGATGCCTGGCATCGTGTGCGACTGTCCAATCATTCTTCTGCTGTTTACGGATTAAATGATGTGAAAGGTGACATTCGGCACAGCTCCAACATTTGCATGACTCTGTTTTCATACATGTGGACTCTTCCTGTTCCTCTGCAGACAATGAAACACTCATTATAGCCTTTCTTTGTTTTTGTTTCTGCTCTAATGAACCAATTTCCCCTCAGACCAGAAACCTTTCCTCTCTCTGCTCTAACATTAATACCAGAATAAATGGTGCGTGTTGTAGACTGGTGGACCAGGTATCAAATCAGCTATTCTGCCTATATTCATCCCTTTTGGACCTTAAATCCCTCCGTTTTTCCTGATGATGACGGATCAGTCGTCCTGCCAGCGTTTCATCGCTGTGTTTGGATTCTTTTGTGCTCGTCTGTGTGAACATGTGGAGGCTTTATTGGAATGGGGGGGTTGGGAAGGTGCTGCTGCCATGATTTTATCCTTTAAAGACAGAAAAAAGAGAGAGAGGGGCGAGGGGGAAGGGGTAAAGATGGTGGAGGAGAAAGGTTGAAGGGGGGTTCGGGTTGCAGAGGTGGAGGTGGGGGGAGAGATGCAGCAGTTTTACGCAGAGAGAGAGTGTTTCTGTTGGGGGAGGGGGGCTGTGGGGGTATATATTATGTTTTATGGTTACGGAGGGACGCATAAATCACTGTTTCATTAAAAAGCCTCAGTCTCAGAGCGACCCCCCCCACAGTGGTACATCCCTCTTTTTCTCTCACTCCATCCATTCCTCACTTTGTCCTCCATCTTTTCTGCTCTCTGTCTTTAAAAAAGTACAACAAAGATGAGCTGATCCGATGGAGGGGCTGGCTCAGTAATGACCCTCAGAACCGTCTAAAAACACGCCCATGAGAACGGCTGCTTCCTGTCAAAGTAAGAGGTGTAAAGATGGAGGCCCAATTAAATAAAACGGACTGGAAGAAACTTCAGTGGGGACTCCTTTAGTGCATTTTTAGGTGATGCTTTTATTTATTCCCTGCAAAATTCTGACATCCGTCTAACTTAATGATGGCCTAAACTAAAGCCCTGGCTGCTTTTCATCTCCCTGTACCTCAGAGGATCAGCGCTCTGTGGTTTCAGACTGAGATGGGCTCTCATTGCTGCTAACGATGTTTAAATTAAACTATTTCAGGTTTTACCAAAAACTCAGATGCTTGTGCTCCGTTTAGCACACATGACGAAGGAAATCAACAGCCTGTGGCTGCAAACGTGCTCTTTAGTTTTCTGGTTTTTATGAATGTGGGAAGATAAAATCACACGCTTGAAACTCTCATTTACCATTTCATTTCTGTTTATTATCAGCTCTCGTAGGAGACCAGGTGATGTCTCTGAGCCCCGTGTCATCAGCGATGTCGACGGTCTGCAGTCTCTGGTGACCCAGCCATCGCATCAGTTAGCTTAGCTGTTGTCGCTTCAGGGACAAATCCTGGTCTGCTGGACCGGACCGGTGTAGCTTGATGTTATGATGACCCTGTGTTGTTGTTAGCGTCTTTGCTAACATTAGCAACATTAGCTGTCATGGCTTGACCCTGTGTTGTCGTAAGCGTCTTTGCTAACATTAGCAACATTAGCTGTCATGGCTTGACCCTGTGTTGTTGTTAGCGTCTTTGCTAACATTAGCAACATTAGCTGTCATGGCTTGACCCTGTGTTGTCGTAAGCGTCTTTGCTAACATTAGCAACATTAGCTGTCATGGCTTGACCCTGTGTTGTTGTTAGCGTCTTTGCTAACATTAGCAACATTAGCTGTCATGGCTTGACCCTGTGTTGTTGTTAGCGTCTTTGCTAACATTAGCAACATTAGCTGTCATGGCTTGACCCTGTGTTGTTGTTAGCGTCTTTGCTAACATTAGCAACATTAGCTGTCATGGCTTGACCCTGTGTTGTTGTTAGCGTCTTTGCTAACATTAGCAACATTAGCTGTCATGGCTTGACCCTGTGTTGTTGTTAGCATATTAGCATAAAGCTTGCTGCACCCTCATATTCAGATTCATGCTTCTATGGATTCATTGCATTGTCCTCATTTCGTTGTATTCAGCATGTATCGTCATGACTGTGTCCGTTCATATGAAGGTTTCTAGCCTTGCACTCCCTCTAAAGTCAAAGCATGCTGGGAGGATCTTTAGAGCAGAGCGCTCTCTGCCAAGTAAAACTTTGGATTCATTTTATAATAAAATGATCAAATGTATGACGGTTTTTCCTGACTGCATTACACTTCTTTTAAAAAAGTCTGATCCCTGAAACATAAAGACCAAACCTCTCTCTGACATTCTGGATGGGTTAAACTGTGTCTCTGTTAAGCGTGGTGAGGCAGAGATTACCGCTGGTTGAGCTCTGACGTCTGATGGCGTTGGTGCTTTTAAACAGCTTTTCTCCTTCAGTGTGTGAAACTAATCCATCATTTGAAAACAGTGGTTTCAGTCAGGTCAGGCATGGGCTCATACGCTGATTCAGTACTGCTCTGAGTCAACATTAGTGCTGCTCCGGATGGCCATCGTCCAGGCATCCAGGCCTGCTCCATACCCATGCCCCAGCTCTCCAGGTGTCTTCCTCCTAGTGCAGCCATGACAGGTCTTTGTCCCACCGTCTTCATGTGATGTGCAGCTTGTCTTTATGGCTGCAGCATCAGGAGAACTGCGCCCTTCATTCAATCTAAGGCCTCATCCACACAAAGGCGAATTCAGGAGTACACGCTAAAGGTTTTTGTCGTATCGGCGTTTCACCCACACGGAAACGGCGTTTCAGGTGACTGTAAACGATACTTTTCGAAAACGGGTCGCAGAGTGCATAAATCTGTAAACCGTTTCGTCTCTGTGTGGACGGCTATCCGCATCTTTCTTGAAACGATTACGTCACACACAGCGTCTCTCCCTTAAGACGCCTGCGCGGGTCCTACGAAAACAAACATGGCTGACTACAGGGATGTGTTCGTGCTGCAGAAGCGACTGAGCTTGTTCTGGCTTTTACAGCAAAATCTGATGCTCCTTTACCGCCACCGGGAAACACATACACCATATGTTTTTAAATCCAACGCGGAGAACAACCAGGAAGGCAACTAGAAGAAAGTTTGGGCCGGTTTTCTGTGAGCTTCTTCTCTCTTTTAATGCATTTAAGTGGCAGCGTTACAGCGCCACGTGCAGGCTTGGCATATGCACTACATCGTTTTCAGTCGTTTTCAGTGGTTTCAACAATAGAGGGTGGACTAGGACGCTGTGGCCATTATCCTCATAGTTCCAGATCTGAAAGACAAAGATCAAACATTGCTTCAGGAGAAAAACAAACATGGAGGATGACCTTAATGCTTGGCTCGTGTTACAGTGGCAGAGTTTGATGCTCAGATGCAGCTGGAATGAGAATTAGGAAAAATGATTGCTTGCACTGAGCCCTGACTCATCAGAGCTGGACCTAAAGCTGCCTTAAATGGTGTAGTGTGCAGCCATTCTTTCATCAGCCAATGTTGGGTCAGCCCCTAAAAACAGCCCCTCATTAGTCCATCCACCTCCTTTGAATGCACCTTCCCACCCCCACTACCTCTCAATAATTCCCCCTCTCTCTCCTGTCTCCTTGAGCTGCCAGCGCCCATCGACTCAGGCTGGAAGCGAGACAGCCGTGACACAATGAGGTCGAAGGTCAGAGCAACAACAACAAGGAAAACCAGAGGCGGTGTCAAGGCTGAAAGAAAGGGAGGCAGCAGAGGAGAAACAACTCTTTATTCAAATAAATAGGAAAAAGAAGCACTACCAGTTTTCTGTGACAGTCTGAACAGAAACACTACCTCATACTTTTATTCTCTGATGGAAAATTCACACCGAGGGAACAGGGTTGGACACATTTTTGGCAAAAAAATCTACACTCTACAAATAATACAATGACAACATCCTGGTCAACATATAAAAATACTATGACAGAGTCAAACGCATTAAAAGCTTATCATATATTACAATCTGTTAGGCTGTTACTGTGGACATGAATGCAGTTATAATAATAATAATAAAGGCGACATTAGTCTCTAAATCATTAGTGTGGGCAGCTTTATTTTAGTTTCACATCCTCAGAAATCACACGTCAGGGTTTATAAAAGCTCTCCCGTCTCTGACGCTTTCATCGATTCTTCTGACGAATCAGAGGAAGCGTTTGATCCGAGCAGGCGGCCATGTTGTCGTATAATGAAGCTCATTATCAGGGACGGCGTCCTGTTGTTGGAAGCGTCTGACGGTGACACAAACGCAAATGAACCTCTATATCCATGAGGACTTTTATTCCCATAATGCACCTCCTCCACTCTAAATCACTGGTTCTCAACCTGGGGTCACGGCCCCCTGGGGTGGACGCGTCAAAGACCTTGTCTAAATTAGAGTTTCACATATTAAACACTGAGTTTGCATATTCAGCCAGCAGGGGGCTCTCAATCACATTAGAACAGAAGACGACATCAAGGGGAGCAGGGAATTATGGGAAGTGGTGTGTCTGAGCATGCTCAGATTCATGTGGAACATTAGGGAGAACGGCGTATTTCTAAAGACACAACGGAGAACCATGGCACAGCCCATGAAGGAGAACATGGACAGGAGGGAGAACGGGGAAGGGCCTAGGAGGGAGAAAAAGAACAAATAATGAAGGAGAACATGAGCGTGGTCCATGAAGGAGAACATGAGAGTGGTCCATGAAGGAGAACATGAGAGTGGTCCATGAAGGAGAACATGAGAGTGGTCCATGAAGGAGAACGTGAGCGTGGTCTATGAAGGAGAATATGAGCGTGGTCTATGAAGGAGAACATGAGCGTGGTCTATGAAGGAGAATATGACAGTGGTCCATGAAGGAGAACATGAGAGTGGTCCATGAAGGAGAACATGAGCGTGGTCCATGAAGGAGAATATGACAGGGTCTATGAAGGAGAACATGAGCGTGGTCTATGAAGGAGAATATGACAGGGTCTATGAAGGAGAACATGAGCGTGGTCTATGAAGGAGAACATGAGAGTGGTCCATGAAGGAGAACATGAGCGTGGTCTATGAAGGAGAATATGACAGGGTCTATGAAGGAGAACATGAGCGTGGTCTATGAAGGAGAATATGACAGTGGTCCATGAAGGAGAACATGAGAGTGGTCCATGAAGGAGAACATGAGCGTGGTCCATGAAGGAGAATATGACAGGGTCTATGAAGGAGAACATGAGCGTGGTCTATGAAGGAGAACATGAGAGTGGTCCATGAAGGAGAACATGAGCGTGGTCTATGAAGGAGAACATGAGCGTGGTCCATGAAGGAGAACATGAGCGTGGTCCATGAAGGAGAACATGAGCGTGGTCCATGAAGGAGAACATGAGCGTGGTCTATGAAGGAGAACATGAGCGTGGTCCATGAAGGAGAACATGAGCGTGGTCTATGAAGGAGAATATGACAGGGTCTATGAAGGAGAACATGAGCGTGGTCCATGAAGGAGAACATGAGCGTGGTCTATGAAGGAGAACATGAGCGTGGTCCATGAAGGAGAACATGAGCGTGGTCTATGAAGGAGAATATGACAGGGTCTATGAAGGAGAACATGAGCGTGGTCCATGAAGGAGAACATGAGCGTGGTCCATGAAGGAGAACATGAGCGTGGTCTATGAAGGAGAACATGAGCGTGGTCCATGAAGGAGAATGTGAGCGTGGTCCATGAAGGAGAACGTGAGCGCGGTGATGTGCTAGTTTTGTCTTGAGATTACTGCACTGCCCCCTGGTGGCTGTCAAGGTTAAGCCACCCAAGGTAAATTAAGGAGGTCAGATTTTCCAGGTTTTAACTGTGCTGATAATAAAACAGTAAAAATAGCAGATGCAGTATCAATATTAGAATCAGAATAAAGACTGAAGAAGGCCAAATAGAACTTTAGTCTTAGTTTAAACCTAAACCACTCACCCCAGTATAAACTGGGAGACATTTCCTGACCCCTCTGCTGTCCCTGTGAACTCCGTCACCTCTGTGACCCTGAGACCAAGCCCAATTGGTCGAGGACGCTTTGGTTCACATCCAGATTATCGATGAACTCAATGACCTGCCTTTGTTTTTAATTTAAGGGAGTTCGACCAACAGTAAAGGGTTAATGTTTTTTCATGGTATCTCTTACTCAGTGCACAGGCCCAGACTTTCAGGATGTCACGTCTTAATTTGGGTATTTTCTGAAATGAGGCTTTGTTTAGGAGTTGGGCTTTAAAACTTTGGTAAGAAATGAGTCAAGTTGTGTTCAAGAATCTTTAAGACTTCTGAGTCTGATTTACTTTTAAATTCTTCTTTATTTCCTTTATTTTATCTGTGAGACAATGAAGAATCAGAATTTTATTAAAAGATGCAAAATGAGAAAACTGCTGAAATCATCAGTTTGACTTTTCTCTCACTTTAACATTCTAACTGTTCACAGCTTTAACAGGTCAGTGCAGAGGGAGCAGGAGGATTAGTCAGTTTAGGAGGAAAAAAAAATTATTCTACAAAGGGTGAATCTGCAACCGTTAAACAGAAAACAAAGTAGTATTTATATTCTGCAGTGTAAATCTGACGTAAAAATTTCACTGTCAGCTGACAACCAATTAGATGATTTCAAATCTTAACCAGTATCAGAAACGTGGAAGACTGCAGACATAAGGCCAGTTTTAACTGATTTTTAACAGTATAACTTATCAAGCTGGGATTGGACTTTACACCCAACCCTGCAACTCAAAATCGGGGTCAGAATGGGCAGTGTACTCCTAGCAAAACCCGCAATTCCACAAAATGCATGTCTGCAGTGTTACATGCGCCCTGTGGGTTCGCTTTGATCGACATTGCATGCCTTCACCTGCTGGATTTGTCTCTGACTCGCTGCAAGAAGCCGGCTAGAAGTGTGACGTTGTGTGAGGAAACAGACCAGATGCACATCTTAGGCGTTGCTTCTGGTATATACCTGAGGCTGACTGTGGTCCATGCAGTGGAATTTCTACAGTTGACTAGAAAGGGAGCGCAGTGTTTAGCTCAGACAGAGTATGTGTAATTTAAGGGTCAGCGTAAGAGTTGTTCCAATTCCGATACCAACATAGAAAATACATACGATACTGCTTTAAATGCAGGTATTGGTATCAGCGAGACCACGAGTTTATGCACTGATCAGATACAGTTTGGTTTGGCTTTATATTTTGCTTCATTAGCCATGCTAACTGTTAGCGCTATAAACCAGAAAGTCATTCTTCTTCCTTGCAGCAGCAACTTTTGAAGGCTTTGTGACAATTATTCTCTGTGTAAAAAAAAAAAACTCCTAGACAGGAAGTGACACCGTTTACTAAAAGGTAAATAATGCACTGTAAATCGTTGCCTCCTGCTTGTTTTTCCTCTCGAAGCTCGCCATTGTGCCGTTCCACAGATGTTTTCCACGCCTTTGAATCCCTATGGCAGTATTTCTAGCAAGCCAGAGTGACTTTTGAGGACTTTAAAGATAATCCATTAATTTTTAATTCTTTTCTGATCATTTATAACCGCCAGCTTGACTGCTAACCGTCATATTGTTTACCCTTTGTGAGGGTCTGTCAGCCAATGGCAGGCTGTTCCATCAGCCCGTCATGCAGCCTCAATATGGCATGATGGAGAGAGATAGAGAGAGAGACCCTGTGATGCAGCCCTCTGTTATTTTTATTTTAATATTTAGCAGGAAATCGTATCACAGAGAGACTATGATTCTGTTCTGTGTCAAGTAAAGGGTTAAAATCTGGATCCCATTTGACTCCTTGGGGGCCAGAGTGTTATCAAGAAAATATTCAATTTTGATATCAAGATTTCAAAAGGCTGTAGCAGGAAAGTGGTTAGAGATAAAGGCATACTGTAAATGAGGAAAATCTTCAGTATGACCCAAAGTTTGTGATGGGAGTAAATTCACTCATCTAATTTGCATATTCTGACATCACCAGGTGGCCTCCACCACCATTGGCTGTGCATTTTCTCCCACGACTTCTACCATGTCTGCCACTACCTCTGCTGTGTTTTTCATTCCCTACCTCTGTCACTATTCACGGTGTTTTGACCACCCCGATACCCCCACCCCGTCCCCTCCCTCCCCAGCCATGGTGAGGCAAAGCATCGGCCACAGTATGCATGCTTGTGGACTATCATGGCACACAGATGCGCTGTCAGCGCTCACAGAAGCACTGTCAGTCTCACCCATGGTTACACCGGACGACTGAACGTCATGGCAGAGGGTGAATATTCCTCTATTCCTCCCGCCATTGGGAGAATTCACTCTCTTTCTCTCTTTTGTGCTCCGACTACATTCACTGCTTCCTCTCTCTCTCCAAAACTTTGGATAGAAACACACCCACAAATGCTGCTGGGATTGAAGTTACTCATGTCCGCCATCTCCTGGTGTAAAGTAATACAACATTAGGCCCCATATTTGCAGCTAGAGCCTGTTTAATTCAGCAGTGTTACTTGTTGCAATTTTGCAACTTTGGTACTTAAAGGGTTAAGAGCCGTTTTGTGTTATTATGACTACAATTATTATTTTTATATAGACTGTGTGTGTCTGTGTGTTCTCTGATTGATTAGTAAGGACGATATTTTATCCTCTACTACAGGAACACCATGCACTACGGACTCATGTTTGATGGTGTAACATTAATGTTTTATTTTAGGTGTGTGCTAGAACCCAGCCAGTGAGCAGATTTCATCTGACCTGCGAGGTGTTTTGGGGAGACAGTACATTTTGAAAAATAATTACACAATATTTTTATCAGTTTTAGAAATTGATCACAGTTGGAGTAAAACACCTGCCCAAATATTAATCATATGTCATAATAATGCTAAAATTGGCAGGTCAAATGAAGCCAGACTGGTACCAGGATGAAGAGCCGTTTAGGAGCCGAAAGAGCTGAGCCAAATAAGCCAGATCACTGAAAAGAGCTGAAATTCCCTTCACTTATTTGATGGAGAGGTGGTCCATACTGTCCTCCCCTTGATACGTCAACATTAGTCCATCAAAACCAAAGACCAGTTGCATCACGCCGACCCCTGACAACCTGTGAACCTGCACAACTGGAGAGACAGTGGGGATGTCAGCAGAGGCTTAGCAGACCGCCATTGTTGCAGAGTCTGACATGGCGCCATTGTGAACGACCAGAAGAATCTTGTAGTCTGAGCCCGCCTTTGGTCCTAAAATCATCAGAGCAAACAGCAGTAACGACTACAAAAACGTCTCTTTTGCATACTTTATGAAGGGGTGAGCACAATTAACCTGACACACCAGATGGATGTGTGAAACACATCCATCTGGGAAAGCTTCAATAGGAAACATCTGAGAAAAGGCAGAGGCTTTAAAAAAAAACTCGGAGTGTGATTGGGTGAACGTTCTGTCTGTCACATCTCTACGGGCCAATCAGAGCATCAAAACACGTGACGTAGCTGCTATCGAGCTGCACGTGTGCAGCTAGTGAGGAATAATGCGACTATAGACATGTCAGTGCTCGACTTTTGTCGTTTTTGAAAAGAAAACAACTCACTGCTGTTCTTTGCTCTTCTTTAAATGTGATGAGGTTCTGATAAAACTGGCGCTTTAGCAGCATCCATACTAATCTCTTCCTCCATTGCACCAGCTCTTGCTGCTGCTTGTTTACGTCACGACTCTGCCACGCCTGAAAGTACTGCCCCTTGTTGCTGATTGGTCCTGGCACTTTCTAACCGGGCCCAAACGGTTCAGACGGGAGCTTAACAAGATGGACTCGCCAGTGAAAAATAAAAAAATGGGCGAATCCATCTGCTTTGCAAGGTTAGTGCACCATAAGACAGGTAAAGAACTAAATCTCGATCCCTTTGTAGTCAACATCAGAATTACAAGTCAGCGAAACTTCATCTTGACAGTTTTTATCAGGCAATCTCCATCAAACGCTCCCTTTAAACTGCCGCCTGCGTACTAGTAGCAGATCCGATGGTATGTTGTCGGAACAGCGTGGTTTAGAATTTTTGACCTAGAAAGTGGGGATAAAGTCATCCAGAAGCTGTGTCAGGTAAATACATATAACAGAAGCTTTGAGTAATAATAACCAGTTCAGGAATGTAGACATTAGCCTACAAACAGGATGCTAACTGCTAATTTTAGCCACATTCTGCAGACCAACCTGGCACTGTTATGTTATTCAACCGTTGAAGAGCAAAGTCGGTTTGCAGAATGTTTGTGATGTAGTCGGCTAAATAGTACAGATTGTTAGCATTTAATCACAGGGGCAACAGCTGAAATCTTCACTTGGAGAATAAAAAGTGAGACATTTTTACAGGTCGTACTCGACTCAAACACCATCTAAGTCAGCTTGAATTAGTACCTTTATTTCCTCTAAAAACAGCCGCTCTTTGCTGCAGCTGTGAGTGAATGAAGAGCAGCACTTTACCAGCCACACGTATGAAACAGAGAAGAAGGCTTTCAAACACACGAGTATAAGAGACGAGCTGGTGTTAGGTAGTAGAGAGCAGCTTTTTCCTGCTGCAGGTGAAGAAGATGAGGACGATGAAGATGAGGTTGACTCGTTGATTTCATGTCTGCAGAGGGAAGGACTGTCTTATGTTACAAAGCTGCGTCGCAGCGCAGGAACACAGGAAACAAACACCAACATGTCCGTCTATCAGTGAGAGAATCCCTACAGTGTTGTACCTCTTTAGCTTGCTGTGGATTTGTGTGGGATTTGAAGAGTGTGTCTTTGTGTGTGCGTGTGCACCGCTCGTCCACGGCGCTACATACACTCCTTACAGCCACACTCCACAGGTTTCTCCACGTCCTGCGTAAACGAGGTCCCGTCGTCGCACTCAAAGGTGAGCCGTCGGCGTCGGACTCTGAGAGGAGCGCAGCAGGAAGTGGAGGTGGCGACGCCCGGCTCGGTTCCGGCCTGGCACCGCCCCCGACACTCCACCCAGGAGAAAGGTTTGGACGTCTGACAGAGGATGGCGCCGTGCTGCAGCCGGTGGTAATCTCTGACTGGCTCTCCATGACACGGAGACTCTGTAATGGAGGCACAAAGGGTTAAAGTTAAAGAGCAATTTCACTGTTTTTAATATTTGCAGAGCTTCTAATCAATAATTAGATAAATATCAAGTAGAAATTGTTTTCCAGGACTACAGGGATGTTTTTGGACTCTTCCTCTTGCACAAGACTCCAAGCGAGGAAACATGAAGTGCATAGTCAGACAGGTATTTGAACTCACCTATGTCACAGCTCTCTCCGGTGAATCCCTGCTCACAGACACACTTCTCTCCATCCTCAGTCTGCTCACAGCGGCCGTGCAAACATGGCAGACCCCGACATGAACTCCCCGGCTCCTTCAGGTTACACAGCGCTCCTCCGTAGCCCTCCTCACAGTCACAGCGGTACGACTGAGTGTCCAACGCCACGCACACGCCCTTCACACACCTGGAATCAGACAGGATATGGTCAATATAAAGGACAAACCCTTGGTGCAGAAAACAACACAGATCAGGTATGAGTCATACAAGGCATTAGCACACTGTGTCCACTGTGTGCAAGGCTGTTGTGCTTTACACCGCGTTCCACATTATTACGCAAACGTTTTTCTCTGATTTTCTAAATATCAATGCAAATGACAGTCATAATATTTTTCAAGTCGTCAACAGTTAGAGTATAATTCAAATGTTTTTGAACAAATTTCATAATGCTAACTATTATTTTTTTAAAAATAAAAACCTCAAAATGCACTTTTCCACATGTTCCACATTATTAAGCAGGCCACAGGTTTCAGCAACGTGGGAAAGAAAAAGGATCTCTGCTGCTGAAAAGTGTCAAATAGTGTAATGCCTTGGACAAGAAATGAAAACATTCGATATTTCAGGAAAAATTAAGCATGATCATCATACTGTGAAGACATTAGTGTCTGATTCAGAGCACAGATGGGTTTGTGCAGATCAAGACATAATGAGGAAGGTCTCTGACGGACAAATACATCAGATTAAGAGAGCAGATGCTAAAATACCATTACAAAGCAGCAAACAGGTATTTGAAGCTGCTGGTGCCTCTGGAGTCCCACCAACCTCAAGGTGTAGGATCCTCCAGAGGCTTGCAGTCGTGTATAAACCTACTATTCAGCCCCCCCTAACCAATGCTCACAAGCAGAAACGGTTGCAGTGGGCCCAGAAATACATGAAGACTCATTTTCAAACAGTCTTGTTGACTGATGAGTGCCGTGCAACCCTGGATGGTCCAGATGGAGGAGTAGTGGATGGTTGGTGGATGGCCACCATGTCCCAATGAGGCTGAGACATCAGCAAGGAGGGGGCGGAGTCATGTTTGGGCCGGATTCATGAGGAGAGAGCTGATAGGCCCCTTTAGGGTCCCTGAAGGTGTGAAAATGACCTCGGCAAAGTATCTAGAGTTTCTGACTGACCACTTTCTTCCATGGTACAAAAAGAAGAACCGTGCCTTCTGTAGCAAAATTTTCTTCAAGCATGACAATGCACCATCTCATGCTGCAAAGAATCCCTCTGTGTCATTGGCTGCTATGGGCATAAAAGGAGAGAAACTCATGGTGTGGCCCCCGTCCTCCCCTGACCTTTAACCCTACTGAGAACCTTTGGAGCATCCTCAAGCTAAAGATCTATGAGGGTGGGAGGCAGTTCACATCAAAACAGCAGCTCTGGGAGGATATTCTGACATCCTGCAAAGAAATTCAAACAGAAACTCTCCAAAAACTCACAAGTTCAATGGATGAAGAATAGTGAAGGTGATATCAGAGAAGGGCTCCTATGTTAACATGGAACTTGGCCTGTTCAGATGTTTTTGATTGAAATAGCTTTGATTTCAGTAAATATGACCTCCTAATGCTGCAAATTCTGCAAATGACCATTTTCAGTTCTTTACAACCTATAAAATGTTTTAAAAAGCTGTTGTGCTTAATAATGTGGAACAGTGCATTTTGAGGTTTTTATTTTTTTTTTTAATAATTTTTGTCATTATGAAGTTTGTTCAAAAACATTTGAATTACACTCTAACTGTTGACGACTTGAAAAATATTATGACTGTCATTTGCATTGATACTTAGAAAATCAGAGAAAAATATCATTTGCATAATAATGTGGAACGCGGTGTATATGGATCAGCTGAGAGAAGGACGAGGAGAGCCATATCCATTTTTCTGAAAGGGGTGGAGTCAGACAGCTCATTTACATTTAAAGCCACAGACACAGAAACAGCTGGTTCTGAGCAGGGCTGAAACAGAGGGGGTTTTAGACATGCAGCCTAAAATACTGGAGTGTTTTTACAGCAACAAACTTCACAGGTATGTTTTGGGGACCTCTGAGACCGGTATAAACTTGTCTTGAAGGGGTAAAATATGGGACCTTTAAACTCACACTGGGTCCCTTCATCCTGACAAGAGAGCTTCATATGATACAAAGTCATGCGTCGTAGCACTGTGCTGAGTTGGAGAGATGTAGAGCAACTTTTCAGGTCAGTCTTAGTTATGTGGCTGTGAGAACAAATGGAGGTCTACATCTATTATACACCATGGTTGATATCTATGGAGTAGTGGGAGTGCCAAATTACAAAAATAAATCTATAAAAAAATATGCAAATAAAAGTGGAAATATAAAGATGGATAAATAAAATAAAAAATAAATAATGTTGCTATATAAAGCAATATTAATCAAAAAATAAATCCATAAAAGAAAAGGCTAATAAAATAAATATATAACTGATTTGATTATTGTAAGGTTAATTTCATGAAAACAGCTCCAAATTTATTCATGTTAATTGTCACACACATTTTCACACTTTTATGCTTTATATTTCTAATTACATGTATTTCATCGCCTCAGTTTTTATCATCCCTTTATGTTATTGATCAACAACTGGCGGCCCAGGGGCCATATCAGGCCAGGGAAAAATGGTTACAAGAGGTAAAAATGTGGCAAAAAATTGGTAAAGGAGGAACAAAGGGGCAAAGAATATCAAAAATGGACTACAAGTGGAAAGATTTGGTGCAAATACAGTAATTTAAAGGGGTTAAAAAATGGTAAAATTGATAAAAGAGTGGCAGAAAGGGGATAAAACATGCAGGAAAAGGGGTTAAAGAATGGAAATATTGAGTTAAAAAGGCAAAAAGGGTAAAAAGTATCAAAAATGGCTTAAAATCGGCAAAAATATAGCAAAAAATATCCTGGCAGAGTAGTGAAAAGTGGCAAACATTGTTTTAAAGTGGAAAAATGATCAAAAATGGGTTAAGAGTGGCAAGAGTCTGGAACTCTCAAACAAACTGCTAATATTACCAGTATTTATGGCACACTCACTTGCTGGCCTCACACGGGCTGGCGCCGGCTGCTGCTGTTACAACCTCCACTCCAGTAAGGCTCGCTGTCATTGGCTGGTCACAGTGTTGCCCCACCCACCCTGGCTGACAGTGACACTGTGGGCCCTGAGAGAGAAAACATGTTTTTACCCATCTTTTGTGTCAGAGAAATTACAATGAATGTACAAATATGAAAGGCTGTGTACAATAACATGCATAAAAATCCTTCACCTTGTCCTCGTTTCTCTTTTCTTCTCTGTCGCTCAGATTTTTCATACTTAACTTACATTTTTTTCTTTGGATAATAGCTATTAAAATCCTCAGTGCTCTGAGTTTTTGTTAGGAAATGCCATTATAAAACATTATTCAAGTGTTTTTCTCTTTCAAGGCGAGGTAAACAGGACATCAGTGAAGGCGAGGGGGTTTGTGTTCAGGGACAGAACATGAGGAAAAACTCAAATACATGAAAGAGGGGAATTAAAGGTGGATTTTTCTGCCTGTTTATGTCTGAAGGGTCTCAAACTTTTCTGTTTGTAAAGGCTGCTGTACCTCTGCGGCGTTGGGCTGGCAGACGCCGTGCAGACAGTAGAGTTTGCGGCAGGCCTGGCAGCCCGGCACCACCCCCGGCTTCATGTGGCTGCGGGTGAAGTCCTGCAGCTCGTGGTTGATGTAGAGGTTTTTGATGCAGCCATGGAAACTGGACGTGTTCAGCGTCTGAGAGGAGAGAGCCAGAGAGGAGGGCATCACCTCCTCAGGCATACCTGGAGGGAAGAGGATTGGAGGAATCAACCTTTTGATGGATATTTATGTACGTTTTTAGCCTCCCAGTCCCTGAGTTTTAAATGTGATATCTTTGATCCACTGTAGAAGCAGCTGAATGTGTGGCATGGGTGATTTACTTACTGATTTTAAAGCTTTGATTTTCAGGTTTTTGCTGTTTCTGCAGAGTCAGAGGTAAGACAGTTTGTGGATCATTCAAAATAAACCTAGGTGTATGGGATGACCAGCTCTGCTACGCCTACTCAGGGGCAGATCTCCCGGGGTGGCATGGGGTGGCATTTCCACTCCAGCTGCCACCCCCAGCTGGCAGCCTTCAATGCAAAGAAAAGTTATGGTCCACCAGACTTTTCACAGGATTTCACTCTAATGTCTGATTGCACGCCGTTTACACGGCGACGTTTCAAAACAATCCGTCCACACGAGAACGCAGGAAACAGAAAAACGCCGTAGTAAGGTGATTTACTGCACAATAAAACTGTCTCTACCACAAGGACAGTGTTTTCATGTGTTTTTGAGGATATGTAACATTTTTATCACACACGTGTGCCTGAGAGTCATTCATCACTAAATCCTCCTCATCACCATCGTAGCATGGCAGTGAAATTTTACAGCACATATAAACACAAAAAAGCATTGCAAGACCAGTCTTATTATTGTGTGTTTTAAAAAGTGCTGTATAAATAAAGTTATTATTATTATTATTATTATTATTATTATTATATTATTATAACGAAATCCTGTTAAGACTGTTTGATTTTCCAGGGACAAATTTTTCTCCTAAATCTTTGATTTCTCCTGGATTTTCTCAGAAGGTGCAGCGCTTCCTGCTCTTAGCGCAGCAAAAGAATGATAGCCTTTTCAGAGCAATATTTCTACTTCCCCTTTTTCAGTTTTATCTGCTTCTAGAAGTGATTAACTCTTTTTTAACCTTAACACAGAAGCTTCAGTCCTGTCTCCTCCATCAGCTGAGCACTGATATGTAGCCGGTGGAGCAGACAGGAGAGTCTATGGGCTGAAGTTAGTTATTAAAACTCAAAGAAAAAGGATAAAGTCTAAATCATTTGTGAGAAGCAGATATATAGGAAATAGAAATATCATTCTGAAAAGGCTCTATCTGCGCTCACGTGCAGCACCATGCTCTATGAGAAAATCCAAGAGAATTAAAAGGCTGTAGGAGCTGAATTTGTCCGTGGGGAATGAATTATTCTCAGCGATATCTACGTTAGAACAAGACTGATCTATATCTCTGCCTCTCTACGACGATGATGACGGTGATTATCATGATGATCGATGAAATAGGTCAAAGTAATCATTTCCAAAATTACTAGCATGACTTAATCTAAAGAAACTGGCACTGATAGCCCTCTAAACCAGAATAATGTGTCCCCTTTTCTAAATCCAGCTGTCTGTGACGTGACCACACGGAGCAAACAGGGTACATAAACTATCTATGTAGAGATAGCAGCAGTCTAAGTGCCTATCTGGAGATACGCTGATCTAGCACTGCACAGGTACGCTGATCTAACACTGCACAGGTACGCTGATCTAACACTGCACAGGTACGCTGATCTAACACTGCACAGGTACGCTGATCTAACACTGCACAGGTACGCTGATCTAACACTGCACAGGTACGCTGATCTAACACTGCACAGGTACGCTGATCTAACACTGCACAGGTACGCTGTTCTAACACTGCACAGGTACGCTGATCTAACACTGCACAGGTACGCTGTTCTAACACTGCACAGGTACGCTGATCTAACACTGCACAGGTACGCTGATCTAACACTGCACAGGTACGCTGATCTAACACTGCACAGGTACGCTGATCTAACACTGCACAGGTACGCTGATCTAACACTGCTCAGGTACGCTGATCTAACACTGCACAGAGTCCTTTAAAGACACGTTCATGACAAGTGGGAGAAAAGCTGCTAAAGAGGCACTGCTAGCCTCCTAGCTACTTGGAGAATATATAACGGAGCGAGGATTTTTAACAACGATTTTCCAAACATCCTTGTTTTATTTTGAATAATCCTGAGGAAGGTCTATTCCATTCCATAGAGACTTTCCAAAGAAGAACAGGTTTGGATTCCTCAGGAGACTAAAACTACAACAAACTGCAGGATTTTATTCAGGAAAAAGGAGACAGCTGACTAAAAGCACCATTCATCATTCAGACTCTGGTAGTTTTTGTTCTTTGTGGATTAATTTTATTTCTGTGTTAAAGGTAAAATAATGTTAGCGTCCAAATAAAACAAGGATGTTTGGAAAAGCTGTAAAAAAAAATCCTTGCTCTGTTTAACATCATCTGGAAATGAGGGCCTCTTGGTTTCCACTCTCACCTCCGACATACAGAGGGGCGTCTCCTGCCACCTGCTGGCTCCGCCCCTGACTGTCCAGAGTCGTCGGCTCGCCTCCGTCTACAGACAGGTTCACCATCCGGTTAAAGGTCACCAGCTCCACCGTGTGAAACTGTCCGTCGTTCACCGTCTCAGCGCTGAAGGACAAAACATTTGATTTACAACAAATAAACAGAAAATGACAAAGAAATACACCCATACACTGGAGGTGTTAAATCTGATTTAAAGGGAGATTTCAGTGTTTTTGAAGTTGGGCTGTAGTAGCTAATTCAAAAGTAGGGTTTCTGCTGTTTTCTTCCTCATCTTCCTCACATAAATAGCCTTCGTTTGTGTAAATGTGATGGTGTATTTGTGCTTTGGCTGGTCTACCCTCCTCCTCCTCCTTCACAGTGAACCCTCCAAACGTTTAAGCACTCGACACCCGATCGAGTAGACACTCGGCTTCAAGTGGTCACGTCAGTGTTTAATCCGTCCACGAACCCAGCAGGACTCTCTGAGCGATTGCACGGCTCAGACGCGCACGCGCTCCCCCGGCGGCGTTGCTTGGCTACGGACAGCTGAGAGGCTGCTGAGAGCCTAACAGGAGTCCAGCGGATCGGTTAACACAACGAACACTCAGCTTTAAAAACCCTGCGATGAGATGCCACTAATCAAGGTGGAGTGTTGTGTTAAAAATGTGAAGATGGTCGAGTTTAACAGACGGCGGTCATCAGCATTAAATCTGCATTATGAGGAAGATCTCTCACTGAACCTCAGACTTTGTTCAAACATTTGTCCAGGACTTTTCTCTTCTGAATGTGCATCCTTTGAGGGAAACAGACAGGGTTCATGTCACTGACATGAACCCTTGTGCCCTCCTCAAATTTACTACCCTCTTTACACCTTCAAGGCAAAAATGGACACGTACAGAAAAATTGCCACTAAATCACCATACCTCAATATTCTTTTCTACTTTTTTTTCATACATCTCTTTTACAACTTCAGACCTGCTCAAATCTAACAAACATTGAATAATTTTCAAGATTTTAACCCTTTAATTGCCAGTTTGATTATTTGAAATATTTTCTTTTTGACTTAAAAACACAAAAAGTGAATTATTTTTCATAAACTAAATAGTAGAAAGATGGAGCTTTGGTGCTGATGAGAGTCTTGGATGGGTCAAAGATTAGCAACAAAATTGATTTTATTGCATTGGTATTTTTTTTTTTTTTTTTTGTAGTGCCTGCTTTAACATTGGGGCACCCTCTGGACACCTTCGAGGCTAAAATGCCTCCACTGACTTCCATTCAAACCAGGTTTTTTAATCTCACTGTCACTGCAGTATAAAACCATGCATTCTTTAATGTCAGCATTTCAATGTGAAGAAGTCTAGTGAAATTTGACATTTTTACCGTATTCTACCAGATTCAACCATTTTCTCATTGTAGGACCATGCACCACATTCTTGTATTTTTGCCCGTTATATTATGAAATATTATAAAAAATACAAGGGCAATGAAATCAATTTTGTTGCTAATCTTTGACCCATCCAAGACTCGCCGTTGCTAACAGTTTGCCAGTCTCTGAAAAACATTTACAACACTTGAGAAAGGCATCCAGTTGATCTGGAACTTTCCAATTTTAACAAACTACCACTATCAAACTTTCCTCCATCAGTTGGGCTCCGCCCCTACTGTCCACTAAAGTGGTGTATAACTGTAATACTCCTCGTGTTTACCTGTAGATGGCAGTAGCAGGCTGGTTCCCAGGGTCGCAGTTTTTTGCGTGACATTTTGATGAAGCTCCACAGGACTCGTTGTCTCACTGAGAGAGCTGAATGACATTTAAGAGTTAAACATGTTGGATTTCAAAAATTTAGCTAGAAAGACATAATCGTTCCTGTAAAAATTCACGCCACCCTGAAACTGACAAAATGATCACAAATTAAAAAAAGTCCTCACCTGAGAAAAATGTTGGCCTGAGGCCAGTTCTTCACGTCCTGCAGCTGAACGTACGAGTCTCTGTCTACGAAGTTCACGCTGACCAGCTTCTCGCAGCTCTGACCCTCGAAGCCCGACAGACACTGACAGACCGCCGAGCCCGACTTCTCCACACAGGGGGCGCCGTTCTGACACTGAGCCAGCTGGCAGGGTGACGGGGGAGGGAGGGACGCCTCGCAGAACTCCCCACTGAGGAGAGGAGGGAACAAATCAGAGTTCTTCAATGCCAAATAAAGTTTCTGTCTTTGAAAAACATCTCCAGACAAACCTTAGGAAACTATTTACTAAGTTGTTTATGATTATTTTTCATCCATACATAAAGTCTTATTATTGTTTCAGGATTATCCCTTAGTTTAAGTCGTCTAATCTAGTTTGTTTTTCTGAATCGTTCACTATTTCATGCCTCTGCGCTGAGCCCAGAGTCAAACATTTATGACAACAAACTCAAAAACAAACATGGCGACTGTGGAGGAGGTGTTGATAATGTACCTCTGCATAAAAGACAAAAACAGAGGCAGCATTTCTAACCAAGTCACACAACTTTTCCTCAAAAAGTTCCATCGTTGTTATTTCTTCTTTGTGTCCCACTAGAGCTACGTATCGGGTAGTGACAGCAACACTGCCCCCATGGTTTCCGGTGGTACTGCTCCGTTTGGCCCGTATCCGTAAGCTTTATGGAAACGTGCAGAAATACGGACGAAATGAACGCAAAGCACGGACAGAAGGCTTCGTCCGTATCCAGGTCCGTATTTAACGCTGAGCATAAATGGGCCTTTAGTTCAACCATTTTTGCCAGTGTAAACCGAGGTTATTACAGTGAACCAAAACAAACTGAATAACTAAAACTGAAATGTAAAATGCATTCACACATACACGAATAAAAACTAAACTAAAAACACAGCAGTGAAAATGAATTCAAACTAAACTGAAATTCAAAACAAAAGGTTAAAAACTAAAAAGAAAAAAAAAATTAAAACTAATGAAAAATCCAAAACTATTATAACACTGGTGTAAACCCATTTCTAACAGTTTTTTTATCCACTTTTTATGCCTGTTTTTGCATTTTTCTGCTTATTTTTTGCCACTTTTATCTTATTTTTGCCACTTTTAACCCATTTCTGAAAACACACTGGGTTTATTGGTATTATGACATAAATCTCATTCTTAATTGTTTCATTTAAATTTGAGTGACAAACATGCAGCACATAGAGTTTATCAGCCTGTTTACATTAAATCTAAATAATTCAAATGGATGGAAATTTTATATGCAATTGAAATACATAAATCTTAAGAATTAGGCTTAAATATTTCTGTGAGTGTATTTTAATTCTGTTTTTAAGAAAAGGGATTTACATTTTTGAGAATGCTGTATACTACGACACGCATTAATAGGTTAGTATAATATTTGTCTATATGAAAATGGTGGTTATGGAATATCCTCCTGAGACCCTGCGTGCACATATGAGGACACTGTAACATTTTGGCTTTCCTACAACATAGTTATAAACTCTGCTATAAGATTTGTGTAAATATTAGACCAGAATTTCAATAAAAGTTTTAGTCATTTGATTGGGATGTCTTTCAGGAGTTTCAGGAATTTGATTGGAAATGTGGGAGGGGAATTTCCTTTGAAACTTTTGGGGGGAAATTTTCCACAGATTTAGGATGGAATTTCTTTGCATTTTTTTGAAAATTTTATTCGAAATGTTAAGTGATATTTGTTTTGAAATTTAAGGGAATTTTCCTGAATATTTTCAGGAATTTAATGGAATTTTTGGTGAAAATTTCATGTTTATCCCAAAGTTTTTTCCAGAAAGACTACCTAAAATGTTTGGGAATATTTGAGGACATTTTGGGGTATTTTACCAGTGTTTAGTTTTACACAGAACTTATGTTTTTTAAGTTTTGGGAGTTTAATTGGAAACTTGGGAAGGGAACTTCCTTCAAAATTTTCCTGAATTTTCATGGAATTTTAGGGACTCTGTTTGAATGTTTTCTTCTCTTTTTTCAGGAAATTTTCCATGGAATTCAGGTGCAATTTACGTGTAAATTTGGGGGAATTTAATCAGAAATTTTAAGTGAAATTTGCTTCAAAATTCCAGGTACTTTGCTTAAAAGTTTGCAGGAATTTTCATGAAATTTTTGGTGAAATTTTCATGGGATTTTTGTGATTTTACATGAATTTCTGGTAATGTCTTGAAAAAATATATTCATATCAAAACTACGTCCTGTTTAAAGTTTTTTTTCTTATCAGGTCCTGCTGATCCTGAAGAAGTGAGAAAAAGTACTCGTGCATTGCAAAAGAAAGCTCGTGTTTCAGGAGGATTCGGACTGAAAAGGTTTAGAACCACGAACAACATACGAACAATATTTACAATGTCTGCGGACTTATCTGCTGTGCTGTGTGAGTTTCTTTTTAAGATTATTTGATGCCAGTTGAAGAGGCACTCAGCTAAAAGTTAAGCTAATGCTAACATGCTAATAATCTAGCTAACATGCTAAATGCTGTTCTTTCATGTTTCTGCCTTATTTAAAGTTTGTGTAGAACATTAAATTTATATTTGAGAAAGTAAAGTATACCTGACAGTAGACCTCATGACAGTCATCAGTGTTGTTGTGGACTTCTTTGGGGACTGTTTAGCTAGTTGGAAAGCTAGCATTGGAAGCTAGTGAGGCATTCACACCAAGTTTAGAGCCGTTTAGGACTATGCCAAGTGCCAAGCACGCACAGTGCAGAAATAAAAACATCCTTAATCAGTGAGATGCTTTTGAGTCCCAAGAGTAGTGAAAGGGTCGGGCAACAAAGGTTAAAACCTCAGAGAGGAAGTAAAAAAGCCTCCGACTAAAGCCTGGATGAGTGGTGTCATAACAGTCCTGTATGGTCCATAAACACAAAGTAGTCCAGTTTGGTTCAGACTGGTTTGGTTCAGTCTGGTTTGGTTCAGTCCAGTTTGGTTCAGACTGGTTTGGTTCAGTCTGGTTTGGTTCAGTCTGGTTTGGTTCAGTCCAGTTTGGTTCAGACTGGTTTGGTTCAGACTGGTTTGGTTCAGACTGGTTTGGTTCAGTCCAGTTTGGTTCAGACTGGTTTGGTTCAGACTGGTTTGGTTCAGTCCAGTTTGGTTCAGACTGGTTTGGTTCAGACTGGTTTGGTTCAGTCCAGTTTGGTTCAAACTGGTTTGGTTCTGACCAGTTTGGTTCAGACTGGTTTGGTTCAGTCCAGTTTGGTTCAGACTGGTTTGGTTCAGACTGGTTTGGTTCAGTCCAGTTTGGTTCAGACTGGTTTGGTTCAGACTGGTTTGGTTCAGTCCAGTTTGGTTCAGACTGGTTTGGTTCAGTCTGGTTTGGTTCAGTCTGGTTTGGTTCAGTCCAGTTTGGTTCAGACTGGTTTGGTTCAGACTGGTTTGGTTCAGACTGGTTTGGTTCAGTCCAGTTTGGTTCAGACTGGTTTGGTTCAGTCTGGTTTGGTTCAGTCCAGTTTGGTTCAGACTGGTTTGGTTCAGTCTGGTTTGGTTCAGTCTGGTTTGGTTCAGTCCAGTTTGGTTCAGACTGGTTTGGTTCAGACTGGTTTGGTTCAGACTGGTTTGGTTCAGACTGGTTTGGTTCAGACTGGTTTGGGTTCACACTGGTGTGGGTCAGACCAGTTTGGTTCACTCTGTTTTGGTACAGACTGGTTTGGTTCAGTCTGGTTTGGTTCAGACTGGTTTGGTTCAGACTGGTTTGGTTCAGACTGGTTTGGTTCAGTCCAGTTTGGTTCAGACTGGTTTGGTTCAGACTGGTTTGGTTCAGTCCAGTTTGGTTCAGACTGGTTTGGTTCAGACTGGTTTGGTTCAGTCCAGTTTGGTTCAGACTGGTTTGGTTCAGACTGGTTTGGTTCAGTCCAGTTTGGTTCAAACTGGTTTGGTTCTGACCAGTTTGGTTCAGACTGGTTTGGTTCAGTCCAGTTTGGTTCAGACTGGTTTGGTTCAGACTGGTTTGGTTCAGTCCAGTTTGGTTCAGACTGGTTTGGGTCAGTCCAGTTTGGTTCAGTCTGGTTTGGTTCAGACTGGTTTGGTTCAGTCTGGTTTGGTTCAGACTGGTTTGGGTCAGACTGGTTTGGTTCAGACTGGTTTGGTTCAGACTGGTTTGGGTCAGACTGGTTTGGGTCAGTCCAGTTTGGTTCAGTCTGGTTTGGTTCAGACTGGTTTGGTTCAGTCTGGTTTGGTTCAGACTGGTTTGGGTCAGACTGGTTTGGTTCAGACTGGTTTGGTTCAGTCCAGTTTGGTTCAGACTGGTTTGGTTCAGTCTGGTTTGGTTCAGACTGGTTTGGGTCAGACTGGTTTGGTTCAGACTGGTTTGGGTCAGTCCAGTTTGGTTCAGACTGGTTTGGGTCAGTCCAGTTTGGTTCAGACTGGTTTGGTTCAGTCTGGTTTGGTTCAGTCTGGTTTGGTTCAGTCTGGTTTGGTTCAGTCCAGTTTGGTTCAGACTGGTTTGGGTCAGTCCAGTTTGGTTCAGACTGGTTTGGTTCAGTCTGGTTTGGTTCAGACTGGTTTGGTTCAGACTGGTTTGGGTCAGTCCAGTTTGGTTCAGACTAGTTTGGTTCAGTCTGGTTTGGGTCAGTCCAGTTTGGTTCAGTCTGGTTTGGTTCAGTCTGGTTTGGTTCAGTCTGGTTTGGTTCAGACTGGTTTGGTTCAGTCCAGTTTGGTTCAGTCTGGTTTGGTTCAGTCTGGTTTGGTTCAGTCTGGTTTGGTTCAGTCTGGTTTGGTTCAGTCCAGTTTGGTTCAGTCTGGTTTGGTTCAGTCTGGTTTGGTTCAGTCTGGTTTGGTTCAGTCTGGTTTGGTTCAGACTGGTTTGGTTCAGTCCAGTTTGGTTCAGACTGGTTTGGGTCAGTCCAGTTTGGTTCAGTCTGGTTTGGTTCAGACTGGTTTGGTTCAGTCTGGTTTGGTTCAGACTGGTTTGGGTCAGACTGGTTTGGTTCAGACTGGTTTGGTTCAGACTGGTTTGGGTCAGACTGGTTTGGGTCAGTCCAGTTTGGTTCAGTCTGGTTTGGTTCAGTCTGGTTTGGTTCAGTCTGGTTTGGTTCAGTCTGGTTTGGTTCAGTCCAGTTTGGTTCAGTCTGGTTTGGTTCAGTCTGGTTTGGTTCAGTCTGGTTTGGTTCAGTCTGGTTTGGTTCAGACTGGTTTGGTTCAGTCCAGTTTGGTTCAGACTGGTTTGGGTCAGTCCAGTTTGGTTCAGTCTGGTTTGGTTCAGACTGGTTTGGTTCAGTCTGGTTTGGTTCAGTCTGGTTTGGTTCAGTCTGGTTTGGTTCAGTCTGGTTTGGTTCAGTCCAGTTTGGTTCAGTCTGGTTTGGTTCAGTCTGGTTTGGTTCAGTCTGGTTTGGTTCAGTCTGGTTTGGTTCAGACTGGTTTGGTTCAGTCCAGTTTGGTTCAGACTGGTTTGGGTCAGTCCAGTTTGGTTCAGTCTGGTTTGGTTCAGACTGGTTTGGTTCAGTCTGGTTTGGTTCAGACTGGTTTGGGTCAGACTGGTTTGGTTCAGACTGGTTTGGTTCAGACTGGTTTGGGTCAGACTGGTTTGGGTCAGTCCAGTTTGGTTCAGTCTGGTTTGGTTCAGACTGGTTTGGTTCAGTCTGGTTTGGTTCAGACTGGTTTGGGTCAGACTGGTTTGGGTCAGACTGGTTTGGTTCAGACTGGTTTGGGTCAGTCCGGTTTGGTTCAGACTGGTTTGGTTCAGTCTGGTTTGGTTCAGACTGGTTTGGTTCAGTCTGGTTTGGTTCAGACTGGTTTGGTTCAGTCCAGTTTGGTTCAGACTGGTTTGGGTCAGTCCAGTTTGGTTCAGTCTGGTTTGGTTCAGACTGGTTTGGTTCAGTCTGGTTTGGTTCAGACTGGTTTGGGTCAGACTGGTTTGGTTCAGACTGGTTTGGGTCAGACTGGTTTGGGTCAGTCCAGTTTGGTTCAGTCTGGTTTGGTTCAGACTGGTTTGGTTCAGTCTGGTTTGGTTCAGACTGGTTTGGGTCAGACTGGTTTGGTTCAGACTGGTTTGGTTCAGTCCAGTTTGGTTCAGACTGGTTTGGTTCAGTCTGGTTTGGTTCAGACTGGTTTGGGTCAGACTGGTTTGGTTCAGACTGGTTTGGGTCAGTCCAGTTTGGTTCAGACTGGTTTGGGTCAGTCCAGTTTGGTTCAGACTGGTTTGGTTCAGTCTGGTTTGGTTCAGTCTGGTTTGGTTCAGTCTGGTTTGGTTCAGTCCAGTTTGGTTCAGACTGGTTTGGGTCAGTCCAGTTTGGTTCAGACTGGTTTGGTTCAGTCTGGTTTGGTTCAGACTGGTTTGGTTCAGACTGGTTTGGGTCAGTCCAGTTTGGTTCAGACTAGTTTGGTTCAGTCTGGTTTGGGTCAGTCCTGTTTGGTTCAGTCCAGTTTGCTTCAGTCCAGTTTGGTTCAGTCCAGTTTGGTTCAGACTGGTTTGGGTCAGTCCAGTTTGGTTCAGACTGGTTTGGTTCAGTCTGGTTTGGTTCAGTCTGGTTTGGTTCAGTCTGGTTTGGTTCAGACTGGTTTGGGTCAGTCAAGTTTGGTTCAGTCCAGTTTGGTTCAGTCTGGTTTGGTTCAGTCCAGTTGGGTTCAGTCTTGTTTGGTTCAGTCCAGTTTGGTTCAGACTGGTTTGGTTCAGTCCAGTTTGGTTCAGACTGGCTTGGTTCAGTCCAGTTTGGTTCAGACTGGTTTGAGTCAGTCCAGTTTGGGTTAGTCTGGTTTGGTTCAGTCCAGTTTGGTTCAGTCTGGTTTGGTTCAGTCCAGTTTGGTTCAGACTGGTTTGGTTCAGTCCAGTTTGGTTCAGTCTGGTTTGGTTCAGTCTGGTTTGGGTCAGTCCAGTTTGGTTCAGACTGGTTTGGTTCAGTCTGGTTTGGTTCAGACTGGTTTGGTTCAGACTGGTTTGGTTCAGACTGGTTTGGTTCAGTCCAGTTTGGTTCAGACTGGTTTGGTTCAGACTGGTTTGGTTCAGACTGGTTTGGGTCAGACTGGTTTGGGTCAGTCCAGTTTGGTTCAGTCTGGTTTGGTTCAGACTGGTTTGGTTCAGTCCAGTTTGGTTCAGACTGGTTTGGTTCAGTCTGGTTTGGTTCAGTCTGGTTTTGTTCAGTCTGGTTTGGTTCAGTCTGGTTTGGTTCAGACTGGTTTGGGTCAGACTGGTTTGGGTCAGTCCAGTTTGGTTCAGACAGGTTTGGGTCAGTCCAGTTTGGTTCAGACTGGTTTGGTTCAGTCTGGTTTGGTTCAGTCTGGTTTGGGTCAGTCCAGTTTGGTTCAGACTGGTTTGGTTCAGTCTGGTTTGGTTCAGACTGGTTTGGTTCAGACTGGTTTGGGTCAGTCCAGTTTGGTTCAGACTAGTTTGGTTCAGTCTGGTTTGGGTCAGTCCAGTTTGGTTCAGTCCAGTTTGCTTCAGTCCAGTTTGGTTCAGTCCAGTTTGGTTCAGACTGGTTTGGGTCAGTCCAGTTTGGTTCAGTCTGGTTTGGTTCAGTCTGGTTTGGTTCAGTCTGGTTTGGTTCAGACTGGTTTGGGTCAGTCCAGTTTGGTTCAGTCCAGTTTGGTTCAGTCTGGTTTGGTTCAGTCCAGTTGGGTTCAGTCTTGTTTGGTTCAGTCCAGTTTGGTTCAGACTGGTTTGGTTCAGACTGGTTTGGTTCAGTCTGGCTTGGTTCAGTCCAGTTTGGTTCAGACTGGTTTGAGTCAGTCCAGTTTGGGTTAGTCTGGTTTGGTTCAGTCCAGTTTGGTTCAGTCTGGTTTGGTTCAGTCCAGTTTGGTTCAGACTGGTTTGGTTCAGTCCAGTTTGGTTCAGACTGGTTTGGTTCAGACTGGTTTGGTTCAGTCTGGTTTGGTTCAGTCCGGTTTGGTTCAGACTGGTTTGGTTCAGACTGGTTTGGTTCAGTCCAGTTTGGTTCAGACTGGTTTGGTTCAGACTGGTTTGGTTCAGACTGGTTTGGTTCAGTCTGGTTTGGTTCAGTCCGGTTTGGTTCAGACTGGTTTGGTTCAGACTGGTTTGGTTCAGTCTGGTTTGGTTCAGTCCGGTTTGGTTCAGACTGGTTTGGTTCAGACTGGTTTGGTTCAGTCTGGTTTGGTTCAGTCCGGTTTGGTTCAAACTGGTTTGGTTCAGTCCAGTTTGGTTCAGACTGGTTTGGTTCAGTCCAGTTTGGTTCAGTCTGGTGTGGTTCAGTCCAGTTTGGTTCAGACTGGTTTGGTTCAGACTGGTTTGGTTCAGTCTGGTTTGGTTCAGTCCGGTTTGGTTCAGACTGGTTTGGTTCAGACTGGTTTGGTTCAGACTGGTTTGGTTCTGTCCAGTCCTGTCAGTTCTGGTTTAGCTCATTAAGCTCTGATCTATCCCGGGTTTCCTCAGCTGAAGTCCGTCCAGTCTCGCCTATGTGACGGAAAATCCGTCTCTTTTTGGAGATCTAGATGATGTGGCTCAGCTCAGGAAAGCTGGTTTCTCTTCATTTGGTACCAGTTGGGCTTTTTAAATGTGGATTAAATTACTAAAGAGGATGGAGAAAATAAAACCGGGCCTCAAACAGGAGCTAGCTACAGTGGCTCACATTAAAGAGCCGTTTAGTAGAACAGGCTCGTCCGTGATCTCAACATTACTCAGCCACTCATCCAACATGGTTTATTCTGTTTTCTGCCTGTTTTTGTCACTTTTCAACCAATTCTTGCCACTTTCTGCCTGTTGTTGCCTCTGTTCACCCATTATTGCCTCTATCAACCATTTGTTTAATCCTTTTGCCCATTTTCACCACAGTTTACCATTTTTGCCAGTTTATATTAATTTTTCATCACATTCCACCTAATTTCCACCATTTTTTTGCACTTCATAGCCATTTCAGCCACTTTTTGATAGCCTTTTATCACTTTTTGGGCCTGTTTTTGCCACTTTAACCCATTTAAGTTCTTTAAAATCCAACTTCACTACCTTTTTACCATTTTTAGCCATTATGGACACATTTTAGCAGTTTTTAACCCATTTAAATGATGTTTTTAACAAAAGTTTTTTCAACAAAAGAAGGCTAAATGAATAAATAAAGATATTTGTTTGTTGGTAAGAGTGGTTATTATTCAGGTCAAATATAAAATATGGTTTTCACAGCTTAACTTTACAATAGACCATGGTTTTGCTGACCTCCATGGGCCCTTAGTTTGGCTGGGTCCCAGAGACCTCCCCCTTTATAACTCCTTTTGGACAGCCTTGTCTGCACATGACTATTCTGGAATGTTCCTGGCTGTTCAACCGCCTTCAGGTCCAGTGGGGGTCCCCGGTCTCTGGAACCTTTATTCTGGGGGTCCCCGGTCTCTGGAACCTTTATTTTGGGGGTCCCCGGTCTCTGGAACCTTTATTCTGGGGGTCCCCGGTCTCTGGAACCTTTATTCTGGGAGTCCCCGGTCTCTGGAACCTTTATTCTGGGGGTCCCCGGTCTCTGGAACCTTTATTCTGGGGGTCCCCGGTCTCTGGAACCTTTATTCTGGGGGTCCCCGGTCTCTGGAACCTTTATTCTGGGGGTCCCTGGTCTCTGGAACCTTTATTCTGGGGGTCCCCGATCTCTGGAACCTTTATTCTGGGAGTCCCCGGTCTCTGGAACCTTTATTTTGGGGGTCCCCGGTCTCTGGAACCTTTATTCTGGGGGTCCCTGGTCTCTGGAACCTTTATTCTGGGGGTCCCCGGTCTCTGGAACCTTTATTCTGGGGGTCGCGGGCTGAAAAGGTTGAGAACCACTGCTCTAGACTCTCATCTCCCCTCATCTGACTGGATAAGCCTATAACGTCTATGAGGTCTATAAGGACTGAGAGCGTTTTAATGTTGATCGTCTCCACGCCAGGTCATCGGTTCAACTTTGGGGGAAAAAAAATCCTTTTTTTGAAAAGTGTAGTGATCATATATATGTAGAAATGCTCTGATGATAACTGCAGCAGACAGGTCCATTTAGAGCTGTAAAGTACTAACATTCCTCAGTTTTCATTCATGCATGTCCTACCTCTCACTCCTCCCAACCTTCTTCATGATGTTTTTAAATCAAAGAGCAGTAACACCTCAGATGAAACTCTGGGGTTTAGTTAGTCTATACGGTCTACTGTTTTCTCTGTCTCCACAGGATTAAATTCCCACAGGCACAGCCGCCACAGTTTCCCTAGTTTTCCCAGTTTTCCCAGTTTTCCCAGTGTACCTGTATCCCTGTGGACAGACGCAGCTGTAGCCGTCCAGATGGTCGACACACTGAGCTCCATTCTGACAGCGATGGTCGGCACATTCATTATAATCTATACTGCAGTCTGGACCCACCCAGCCGGGGATGCACACACACCTGGAGCACACACACACACACACACGCACACACGCACGTATGTTAGATGACACATGGTGCAGGACTTTTGGGGAGTCATCACAGACCTCAGCAACATTTTAGCCTCCTGTTTCTGTGTTTTTAATGTCATGTGGGATCTGGAAGTCTGCTGAGTCTGGCTCTCATGAAGTGTTGGTGCAGTCACCTGGGGCCTGTAGGAGTGCTGATGCAGGTGGACTGATGCTGACAGGGGTTTCTACCTGGAGCACACACGTCCTCCTCTTCCTCACATAACAATCCTGACATGGAGGAAAGACAAGGATGGGTCATGAAACAGGAAATACTTTAAAGAAACCAGCACCAGCTGAGAGTTTAATGCAGGCTACACCTGGTCCCACAAGGAGTAGAGGCCTCTATAAGATCTGGCTGTCATGATGAAGGTTTTAAAGGATTAACTCAGAGGATGAAGAGGGACTGAGGCTTTTACCGTCTGCTTGGTGCTCTCTGATCAGCTACACTGCTGTTTCTGCAATAATCACCTCAGTACACTTTTAAACACCCCTGCTTCTTTCTTCCAACAGCATCACTGTCATGTTATCATAAACCGACCCTAGGTTAAAGGGTTCAGGCCCACCCTAGGTTAAAGGGTTCAGGCCCACCCTAGGTTAAAAGGTTTCAGGCCCACCCTAGGTTAAAGGGTTAAGGCCCACCCTAGGTTAAAGGGTTCAGGCCCACCCTAGGTTAAAGGGTTAAGGCCCACCCTAGGTTAAAGGGTTAAGGCCCACCCTAGGTTAAAGGGTTCAGGCCCACCCTAGGTTAAAGGGTTCAGGCCCACCCTAGGTTAAAGGGTTCAGGCCCACCCTAGGTTAAAGGGTTCAGGCCCACCCTAGGTTAAAGGGTTCAGGCCCACCCGAGGTTAAAGGGTTGAGGCCCACCCTAGGTTAAAGGGTTGAGGCCCACCCTAGGTTAAAGGGTTCAGGCCCACCCTAGGTTAAAGGGTTCAGGCCCACCCTAGGTTAAAGGGTTAAGGCCCACCCTAGGTTAAAGGGTTAAGGCCCACCCTAGGTTAAAGGGTTCAGGCCCACCCTAGGTTAAAGGGTTCAGGCCCACCCTAGGTTAAAGGGTTCAGGCCCACCCTAGGTTAAAGGGTTGAGGCCCACCCTAGGTTAAATTGTTAAGGCCCACCCTAGGTTAAAGGGTTCAGGCCCACCCTAGGTTAAAGGGTTCAGGCCCACCCTAGGTTAAAGGGTTAAGGCCCACCCTAGGTTAAAGGGTTGAGGCCCACCCTAGGTTAAAGGGTTCAGGCCCACCCTAGGTTAAAGGGTTGAGGCCCACCCTAGGTTAAAGGGTTAAGGCCCACCCTAGGTTAAAGGGTTAAGGCCCACCCTAGGTTAAAGGGTTGAGGCCCACCCTAGGTTAAAGGGTTGAGGCCCACCCTAGGTTAAATTGTTAAGGCCCACCCTAGGTTAAAGGGTTAAGGCCCACCCTAGGTTAAAGGGTTCAGGCCCACCCTAGGTTAAAGGGTTAAGGCCCACCCTAGGTTAAAGGGTTCAGGCCCACCCTAGGTTAAAGGGTTCAGGCCCACCCTAGGTTAAAGGGTTCAGGCCCACCCTAGGTTAAAGGGTTAAGGCCCACCCTCAGGATTAGCTGAGGGCCACAGCTGTGATTTACTGATATAAATGTGAGATGGTTCAGTAGCATTGATGCTAGCATCCTGGCTAACAGGTCCCTCATCTTGGAAGTGAAGTGTCCAACTATTATTGGGTTCTAATGTTGGAGTTACTTATTCATGCTAGTTTTTAACCCTTTAACCACTTCTATTCATCCATTATTGTTACATCTTCTCACCCTTTTTAACCATTTTTGGCTATTTGAGCTGCCTTCTGCCATTTCTCCACCCATTTTTGCTGTTGCTTTGTTTGCTTTTCAACCATTTCTTCCACTCTCTGCTCATTTTTTTCCACTTTTTTGTTTTTTGCTAATTTGTGTCTCTTTTTGTGTGGCCTTTGTCCATTTTTTTCACTTTTACCAATTTTGTATTGTATTTTGTCAACTTTTTTGTCAGTATCTGTCACTTCCATTTGTCAGCTTCACCCATTTTGGCTACTTTTCACCTGTTTTTGCCAATTTTGCCCTCTTTAACCCATTTATGCCATGTTTTTTGGACTATTCTAACAAAATTTTGCCTCTTCCTGAACCTCATTTGCCTTTCTTTCCCAATTTTGCCACTTGTTTTACCTCTTTATGCCACTTTCTGTAACATTTTTCTGCCTATTTTAGCTGCCTGTTGCCATTTTAACCAATTTTGCCAATTTCTGCAACTTGTCACCCTTTTTTTTTTTTTTTTTTTTTTTGCTACTTTATGCCTATTGTTGCTCATCTGTGCCACTCTTTTTGCGACTTTTAGGCCATTTTTACAAAATTTTGCCCATTTTAACCCATTTCTGCCATTTTTTAAAAACATTTTTAACCCATTTTTACCACTTTTCACCCATTCTTTTGTCATAATTACCGTATTCTTTTAAAAGTAAAGTCATCTCAGTTTCTTTTCCTGACCTCCATGGCCCCAGAAAGCTCTCCTTTTTATCCCTCCTTATGGGCAACCTTGTCCCTAATATGGTGGTTTTAGTAGTACTGAAGATCAGGTAAAGTCAAAATCTTGATATTCAAAGTATTAAATCAAATGAAATTTTGTGTTAAAAATATGCACTGTGACCGTCCTGTAAAGGTTGAATTTTTCTACTGCAACTGAATAATTTTAGAAGTTTTCTACTGGCGCTTGGTTCCATCTGTCGTCACCTCAAAGCTCAACAGTTATCGGGTTCAGGGCGTAGGCTTTGGTAATTTACCAAAGCTTTGCCGTATTCTGCTCCACTTCCAGCGCTGCTTCAGAGTTTACAGCCTTAGCAGAAGTTGTATTTGGTGCAAAGGTTTAAAAAATAGAATTAAAAATGGAGGAGGCAGTAAAGTTAAACTGTCTCCTAACTATCCAGGAGTCATTTTGTACCTGTGTAATTTGGAGGACACAAGCAGGTGTAGTTGCCCACTCCATCCACACAGGTGGCGCCGTTCTCGCATCCATGTTCCTGGCAGTCGTCAATGTTGACTTCACAGAACATACCGTGGAAACCAAAGGCACAGGCACAGCTGAACAAATCAGAACGACACAAAAATACTGTTTACCACTACACAGGGAAATAAATACGACAGTAAGAAAGATCTTTAAAATAACATTTCAGCATGAAACCAAATCTCCAAGCAGTTCAGAAATGAAGAAGCAAAACTAATGAGTAGCTAAATTAGCCTTTGAAAACAATAAAATGTAATTATGTTTGATCGTGCTAACATTTCATTCATGTCTGTATCATAAATTAATGTTAGTGATTTTAGCATAGCAGGGTAGAAACATTCTCCCTCTTCCTGAGTTAGTGAGTCATCCTCCGTCTCTTCAGACACATTTATGTCACCATAGTCGCAAGTGAAACAGAAACAGATCGAAGTGCAAAATAGTGGAAAACAAAAATGTTTTTGTCACTTCAGACCCTTTCACAGCACAGGAACACCATCCTACCCTACCTGGTCCTATGCAGATAAGTCATCGCCCCGAAACCTGATACCTGCTTGTTCCATCCTTGGCAGCAACAGCTGAAGGATGTCATAACTGTCAGTGAGTCTTTCTCATCACTGTGGAGGAATGTTGTCCCACTCTTCTTTACAGAATTCTTTTAATTCAGCCACACTGGAGAGTTTTCCAGCCTGTTTAAGGTCACACCAGAGCATCTCAGTCAGATCTAAGTCCAGACTTTGACTAGCCACTCTAGAACCTTCATTTAGTCTTTACTCCATTCAGAGGTGGACTTGCTGGTGTGTTTGGGATCATGGTCCTGCTCCAGAACCTAAGTGTGCTTGAGTTTGAGGTCATGAACTGATGGACAGACATTCTCCTTCAGGATTTTATTGTGGAAAGCAGAATTCATGGTCCAAGTCCAGGTCCAGACCATCACACTTCCACCACCATGTTTGACTGTTGGTCTGATGCTCTTCTGATGAAATGCTGAGTTAGATTTACTCCTGATGGAACCGGAAGCACGCCTTCCAAAACTTGTCTTGACAGTCCTCAGAATATTTCCCAGAAGTCTTTGGGATCATCAGGATGTTTGTAATCAAATGTGAGAGGAGCCTTTGTGTTCTTTTTTGTCAGCAGTGGTTTTGGCCTTGGAACTCTCCCATGATGCCATTGTTGCCCAGCCTCTTTCTGATTGGTGAATCATGAACTCTGACCTTAACTGAGTCAGTGAGGCCTGTAGGTCTTTAGATGTTCTTCTGGGACCTTCTGGATGAGTTGTCCATGCGCTCTTGGAGTCATTTTGGTAGGCCAGCCACTCCTGGGAAGGTTCTCCACTGTTCACAGTTTTCCCCATTTGTGGGTAATGTCTTTTTAACCCTTTCCAGCCTGATAGATGTTGGTGACTTTGTTTCTCATCTGCTCTTGAATTTCTGTAGATGGTTCCATGATGTGTTGGAGATCTTTTAGCCTGCTTCACTTTGTCAGACAGGTTCTAGTTTTAGGTCTTGGTGTGGAGAGTCAAACTGAACTTAGCTTTACAACTAATGTGGTTAATCAGAGTTAATTCATAATTTAATAAGAGGGGGGGGTGGCTTTCCATATAGGCCAGATAGGTTTGGATGGCTTTTTTCCTTAACCCTTAAACAAATCTGTTATTGTGTTTTTCTTCTGTAAAACTGCTGATAATTCCATAAAATGTGCAATAATCATTAACCAGATGTTGAAAAGTCAAGTTCAAGTACTCCTGGGAAAAGGGAGCAAAGCTCTCAGACTTAGGGCATTTCCTGACTATTTTACAGCCTTAAAAACAAAATATGTCCAAATCACCATTTTTAGACTCAGCAGATAAAGGGTTAAAAAAGGAATTATCATGTAAAAACAGACTTTTGTATTTACTCAGGCTATCTTAGCTCTTATCTTAAGTTTGACAAATATACCAAAGATAAAAACCAGGAAAGGGGAAATGCTTTTTTACTGCACTGTAGGGGAGAATCCTAGATTTCTTACACCACCGATGACAGCCATGGTGTGTGATGTTACAAACACACGTGCAGTATTACATAAAACAGCATTTAGACATAAATATTCTTTGGATTCATTGCCTTTTATTTTGTCATTGCACCACTGTAAATGTCCCGTATTTATCTCCTATCACGCAGGCTTAACGTCCGTGTTGTTTTCTTGTTTTCGTGGTTATTTTGAGGGCTGATTACCTGAATCCTCGGGTCTGTTCGTCACTGAGGCACAGTCCTCCGTTTGTGCAGGGATTACTGACACAGGCATCGACAGGACTCTCACAGTGTTTACCCTGAAATATCACGCACACACACACACACACACACACACACACACGTGGAAAGGCATTACATAGAGAGTGTTTTTTAAGGAGCATCCACCATTACATCGGGTCACATGCACTGAGTAATTTGATGGGATTATCAGAGACAGATGTGGGCAAAAATAATAACCCACAACACGCAAACACATGAAAAATTGGATCAGTGGTTTAAACTCTGGGCTCGGGGTTCTAAACAGATTGTTGTGCATCCGCAGAGAGAGCTTTTTTGATTAGATGTAACAAGGTGCTGGCAAAAACACAGATAAAACACATCACACAAGCCTCTCTGCAGCTCAGAACACACACAGAGTGTTACACACCGTGTAGCCGGACTTGCAGGTACAGGTGTACTGTTGTGTGTGGTGGAGCTGACAGACGCCCTGGTTCTGACAGGGAGAGGAGACACAAGGGCTGCATTTGGCCTGGACAGATGCATCCACAGGACCTGAAACACAACGGCTGTTAGATCCTCATCTGAAGGTCTGCATGACGGCTGTCAGTCACTGACAGGAAGATTACACGCCACAGGAGGAAAACAACAATGCTGCACAGAAAGAAGAAGGAAAAAGCCCAGCAGAACGAGAACCAGCAGGTCGCTGTGTAAAGAAAAACAGTCAGACCCTTTTTCTTTATTCTTCTCAGACATAAATACCAACACAGCATCAACATGCTTTAAAGCAGGGGTTCTCAACCTTTTCAGCCCACGACCCCCAAAATAAAGGCAGGGACCGGGGACCCCCACTGGACCTGAAGGCGGATCAACACGGCCATGCACTTTCAAGATAGTCATCTGCAGACAAGGTCACCCATAAGGGGGTAACTGGGAGAGCTTTCTGGGGCCCAAACTGGGGGACCATGGAGGTCAGCAAAACCATGATCCATTATAAAGTTAACCTGTGATAACCATCATTTACAGTCATGGACGAAAATATTGGCACCCCTGGAATTTTTCCAGAAAATTCATCATTTCTCCCAGAAATTGTTGCATCTACAAATGTTTTTGGTATACACATGTTTATTTCATTTATGTGCATTGGACCAACACAAAAAATCAGAAGAAAAAAGACAAAATCGACATAATTTTACACAAAACTCAAAAAATAGGCTGGACAAAATGATTGTCCCCTTTTAAAATTGTGGGTAAATGATTTTATTTCCAGCATGTGATGCTCATTTAAACTCACCTGTGGCAGTAACAGGTGCTGCAATCTAGAAATCACACCTGAAGCCAGTTAAAATGTCTAAAAGTTGACTCAACCTTTGTGTTGTATGTCTGTGTGTGTCACACCAAACATGGAGGAGAGAAAGACGAGCCCAGAATCATCTGAGGACTTAAGAAGCAAAATAGAGTAAAAATCTGAACAATCTCAAGGTTAAAGACCATCTCCAGAGATCCTGAGATTCCTTTGTCCACTGTGTGTAATATAATCAAGAAGTTTATAACCATGGAGCTGTGGCTAATCTCCCTGGACGTGGACGGAAGAGAAAAACTGACAAAAGAATGCAACGCAGGATAGTTGGAATGGTGGATAAACATCCTCAGTCAACTTCCACACAGATTCAGGCTGTCCTGCAGACTCAGGGTGCAAAAGTGTCAGCTGGGACCATACGTGGTCATCTGAATGAGATGAAGCGCTATGGCAGGAGACCCAGGAGAACCCCACTGCTGACAAAGAGACAGAAAAAAGCCAGACTGGAGTTTGCAAAAATGTACCTGAGTAAGCCTCAATCCTTCTGGGAGAACATTTAGTGGACAGATGAGACTAAGGTAGAGCTTTTTGGAAAAGCACGTCATTCTACTGTTTACAGAAAACAGAATGAGGCCTACAAAGAAAAGAACACAGTACCTACAGTCACACATGGTGGAGCTTCAAGGATGTTTTGGGGTTGTTTTGCTGCCTCTGGCACTGGGTGCCTTGACTGTGTGACAGGAATCATGAAATCTGGAGACTATTAAGAGATTTTGGGTCACAATGTAGGGCCTAATGTCAGAAAGCTGGGTCTGGGTCAGAGGTCATGGGTGTTCCAGCAGGACAATGACCCCAAACATACCTCAGAAAGCACCAAGAAATGGTTGGAGACAAAGCTGGAGAGTTCTGAAGTGGCCAGCAATGAGTCCAGATCTAAATCCCATTGAACACCTATGGAGAGATCTCAGAACTGCTGTTGAAGAAGCACCCTTCAAATCTGAGAGACCTGGAGCAGTTTGGAGAAGAAGAGTGGTCCAAAATTCCAGCTGAGAGGTGGAAGAAGCTTGTTGATGGTTACAGGAAGAGACTGGTTTCAGTTATTCTTTTTATGAGGGTGTGCAACCAAATATTGAGTTGAGGGTGCCAATAATTTTGTCCGGCCTGTTTTTTGAGTTTTGTGTAAAATTATGTCAATTTTTTTCTTTTTTCTTCTGATTTTTTGTGTTGTTCCAATGCACATAAATGAAATAAACACATGTATACCAAAAACATTTGTTGATTGCAACAATTTCTGGGAGAAATGATGAATTTTCTGGAAAAATTCCAGGGGTGCCAATATTTTCATCCATGACTGTATATCTACCCTGATAAAATAACCACTCTTATCAAAGAAATACATGTCTTTTTAATCACTGGTGTAGTAAATAGCCTTCTGAAAATGTGAATCCCTTTTGTTGAAAAAAAAAAGAATTTAAATGGGTTAAAATGGCAAAAAAAAAAAAAAAAAAAGTGGAAAAGTGGTGAAATTGGATTTAAAAAGAAGCAGAAATGGATTAGAAGTAGCAACAATTACATAAAAATGGCCAAAAAAAAAAAAAAAAATCAATTGCAAAAATGGGTTAAAGTGGAAAAAATGACATAAATAGTGGTAAAAGGGAGTTCAACAGAGGCTGAAATGGCTTTAAATTGGCAAAAATGTGTGGAAATTTGGTGAAAAACTTAAATTGAATTGAAAAATTGATACAAACTGGCAAAAAAGTGTTAACTAAGAAAGAGAAAATAGGCAGATATTTGCAGAAATTGGTTAAACTAGCAAAAATTGGTATATTAGGGAAATGTGGGTAAAATGAGAAAAATTGGGTGTAAAAAAGTGGTAAAAATGGGTTAATAGAGGCAATAATGGGTCAACAGAGACAACTTTAATCTTAAGTGGCAAGAATTGGTTTAAAAGTGGCAAAAACAGACAGAAAAAAGTGGTGGAAAGAGTTTAAAACTGACAGAAATAGGTGTTAAATGACAAAAATGTGGTAAAATTGATGTGAAAATTAGTGAAAATGGGTTAAAATTTGTGCAAAGTGACAACAGTGTAATTTAAAAAACATTGGTTTTTTTTGTTTTGTTTTGATTTCTTTTTTTTAGGGAATCTGGTGACCCCCTCTCGCAACTCCCAATGGGGTCCTGACCCCAAGGTTTAGAACCACTGCTTTTAAAGGACACTGCAGCATTTCACACTAGATAAAAATGTAGTTAGGGTGGCAGCGACCGCCTTACTGTTACAAACCCAGTCTCAGAAAAGTTGGGTCGCTGGGTTAAATGTCAGTAAAAACAGACGCCATGATTGTCAAATATAAACCCACATTTAAATCACAATAGAACAGAAACAGCAGATCAGATGTTAAACTGAGACATTTTAACATTTCATTAAAATATCAGCTCAGTTTGAATCTGATGGCAGCAAAACATCTTAAAAAAGTAGGGACAGGGCCATGTTTACCATCTGTAAACGTCTGGGAAGAGAGGAGACCAGATGATGGGAGAGGAATGTTGTCCCATTCTTGGCTGATATAAGATCCTAGCTGCTCAACAGTCCTAGGTCTTCTTTTCCTTTTCTGATGCTCCAGATGTTTTCCCATGGTGAAAGGTCTGGGAGCATATGTGTCTCTAAAAGCTCTCTCTACTCTCAGCATTGATAGTTCCTCTCCAGATGTTAGAGCTGCCCACATAGGCACTAATCAACCCCATCCCATCAGAGATGCAGGCTTTAGACCTGAGCCAGGAGAACCAGCTGGATGCTCCCTCTCCTCTTTAGTCCACAGGACACGGCGTCTGTGGTTTCCTCTGACCACAGAACAGTTTTCCATGTTTCCTCAGTCCATGTTAAATGAGCTTTGGTCCAGAGAAGACAGACCACGGTGTTTCTGGATCCCGTTCACATATGGCTTCTTCTCTCCATGATCCAACTGTGTTGACAGATGATGATTTCTGGAATGTTCCTGAGCCCATGCAGTGATTTCACTACAGAATCATGCCTGTTTTTAATGCAGTGGCCCCTGAGGGCCCCTGAGGGCCCCTTCAGCCTTGTCTCTTTCTCTCAGAGATTTCTCCAGATTCTCTGAATCTGTTGATGAATTTATGGACACTTTTCATTGATGAACATTTTTCTGAAATTGTTCAGCCTTTATAGACTCCACTTATCTCAGATTGATGAACCTCTGCCCATCTTTACTTCTGAGAGTCTCTGCCTCTCTAAAATGCTCTTCTTATACCCAGTCATGCTAATTGACCTAATTAGTTACTAAATGCTCCTCCAGCTGTTTTTCATTAGTTTCAAATTCAAAAGGAGCTAATGTTTTAATGAAACGGTAAAATGTGTCAGTGTCAACACAGAAAGAACTAATATGTTGTTTCTTTAACATTGTGAATAAAATATTGGTTTAACATATCTGACATAATTCTGTTCTGTTTCTATTTAGATTTTACACACTGTCCCAACTTTTATGGAATTGTGGGTTTACTGTAACAGCCTTGAATAAAACACAACCATTGTTGCAGTCATTATTCCACCATGTAACCAGTTGACCCAGTCTTTTCTATTGCTGTGATTTCAGAGTGAATTTTTAAAAAAGTTGGGACACAAGCAAAGATGCTGATTCTGCTTCTTCTTCCATCAGCGGCTGTGAAGCTGTGCAGACCGTTCCCATGGAGATTAGACAGAAAACATCTACAAGCCCTTTTAAATTCCATCTTAAAACACTCCTCTCTGCATAACTGATCATCTCTAGGAATTCTATGTCCTACTTGGCCTTGTGTTTAATTTTTTATTTATGTTTAGCATTAGAAAGTTTGCCTTTTTATCATGTTGTACGCACTGACACGCTTCCAGTTTTAAAGATGAATTTTCTAAGTGCTCATGCCTTTATTGTGGGCTTGAGTTATCTGGCCCCGCAAGACATTTAGTAAAAAAGAAGGAAATTTAAAAAAATATATATTCATTTTTAATATTTACTTACTTAGGTGTTTAAAATACAAATTTACACAAATTTATCATGAACTTTCTAGAATTATAGCAAGGAAAGGATGTAATACGATGTACACTGGTCTCCTCTACCACTGCACAGACTCTCATAGAGTCCAGCCCTGCTGCACCTCTGACCTCTGCATCTCAGACCTTAATGAATGTCAGAGGTTTCTGCCTTTTAAAACCAAACTTCTCTCCCTGTGGGGGATTAAAACAGCTGCTCTCAGGATAGCAAACACTCCCCTGCGTAACAGGCCGTCAGCCACAAACGCAGACATCGTGTCTTTCTTTGGTGACTCAGTTTAATCTCCAGCCTGATATAATCACCAATTATAAAAACATGTAATGCCAAACTAATATCAACTACATTTATTTACATACGATTTAAATTACTGCCAACAAGACGTGCAATTATGGTCTTGATCACTAACGTTTAAGCAGGACATCATTTATAAATCCTGTAGCATCTGTGACTCCAGGTCACATCAAATGGTAAAAATTCCTCTCATAACGATAAAACAAATTCTTTATAACTGAACATTTAATCCTAATCTGGACACAGGCTGTCCTATGACAGGAGAAACTGACATTTTTGGTCTTGGTGCAGCGCTTAAAGGCTTCAAAATTGCGTACAGAGATGTGCCACTTCATGACGCGTGCAGGGATGTCAGGGAGATTCAGAGAGAACGGACACGCACAGGAACGACTGTTGGAGCGCAGACGTGTTTATAAGTCAAGTTTTCACTCAGTAGGTGAGGGTTTGTAGCTCTATGAGCAGTCAGGGAAACATCTCTGCAGGACCCCCCCCCCCCGGACTCTGCACTGATCCCAGGTCAGCTGAAATAATCTCAGGGTCTGGTCAGATATTGTGGACAGCAGGTTTCTATTTTAAAGCCATAACCAGTCATGCTTGTTTTCAATGAATATTCCAGCCTAGTAACTTTAGCCTCAGTGGGGCTTAAAAACTTTAGAAATGCGAAAAAACTGCCACCTGATACAAGGACAGCATATTTATGCCTGACCTGTTTAGATTAGTTGTAAGTAAATGCATCCTCAGTCTAAAGCAGCTAATTAACCCATACTCCGTGTGTAGGGGTGTGTGTCTATATTTATTATATATTTATATAATAAATAGCTTATTTAAAAAAAAGAAAATCCAACGTCTTGCCCTCTGCTTTCTGTCCTTGAAATATTTTGGCCCTCTGGTAAAAGTCACTGGGGAGCCCTGATGTAGGCCATTGGCTAGAACTGGTAGTTTAGGAGGAGAGGGTGGGGAATGAGAGGCAGGAAAGGAGCCGCGGCTTGGATTGAACACATCCACCCAGGGGCGTAGCACAGGGGTAAAAAGGGTACTGATGACCCCGGCCCACAGTAGGGAGGGGCCCTAAAGTGTGTCTTTATTTCTTTTTCTTTCTAATTAGTTTCATTATTGAGAGAAACTATGACCTCAGAAATTATCCATTGCAGGTCACATTCATCAGTTTGAATCCTTATTTACATTTTTTTTCCGATTTCTTTCATTTTTTTGCCACTTTTAATCCATTTTTACTGCTTTAAGCCCACTTTTGCCATTTCTTTTTGCCACTTTTTGCCTATTTTTACTACTTCTATCCCATTCTTGCCACCAGTTTTTTGCCTTTTAAGCCTGCTTTTTGCCCATTTAAGCTGCGTTTTGCCATTAAATGCCATTGTTTTCAGCTTTTTTGCCCATTTAAGTCACTTTTACACTCATTTTTTGCCATGTTTTTGTTGTTTTTAGGCATTTTTTGCCACCTGTAACTTATTTTGGGGAACTTCTCACCAGTTTTTGCAACTTTTTCTCAATTTTTCCACTTCTCACCCACTTTTTGGCATTTTATGCCTACGTTCCCTAGTATTATTTTTGCTACATTTTTGACACTTTTTGACAATTTTGGCCAAATTTTGGCCATTTAAGCTGACTTTTGCCATTAAATGCCACTTTTTCCCATTTTGTCAGATGTTTGCTACTCTTTGCTGCTTTTTATCCAAATCTCACATCTTTTTTCTGCTGCTTTTGGACATTTAGGTCAATTTTTACTAATTTTTGCCATTTTTGGACCACTTTGCCATTACAAGCCTATTTTGCCACTTTTCGCCCCTTTTTTTGCTGCGGTTTGACCATTATTTACCACCTTAACTTAGTTTTATTGTCACTTTAATCAGTTTTGCCACTTTCACTACTTAGATTGTGGCTCTTGCAGAGACATTTTTCACCAGTGTGGCTCTTTGGTTGAGTAACACTGATCTAAATGAATCGGTCAGCAGACTGATATTTATATCAGATAGATATTAAATACTGGGGGGCCTGGTCCTCCTTTAAAAATGTCCAAATGGTATAGTCCAGCAGCGCTAAATGATGCAAGTAAATTTGATTTAACCAAGTAAAAGTGCTCTGTTGTTGGGAAATGATGGTTCAGAAATACAGTTAAATGCAGAGATATTTTTAAAAACAACGCAACATTGGCTGCTTGGCTAGATGGTTAAGGGGAGGCCTTGTGTAATAATCTCTCTGGGGGCCCAAAATCCCGAGCTACGCCCCTGCATCCACGACTCTAGCCGCCGTACCGGGGTGATAACCATCAGGCTACCACTGAGCAGAAACATTTCATTATTATGAGCTAAACTCAAAGATCTACACTGATCTACATTAAAAAGCCTGCAGTCTTCAGCTCTGTGGCTTCTGACAGCTTCTCTGCTGCAGAGCGGGTTCAGCTCAGTGTTAGTACCCACACTCATCTTTCATTCAGTGTTTCATTTTTGTGCTTTGGGATTTGCTTTCAACTGTCTGCAGTGATGATGAGAAGCCTAATCAATCTACAGAAGTGAAGTTGTGAAATCATAAAAAACTTCAGAGGTGAGTCTTTCTGATGCTAACAGCTAAACTGATGTTGTTAGAACAGGCTCTGGTTTGATTGGCTCTCTCTCCATGGTGTGAAAACACTGTCAGACTCTGAGTGTCTTTTCACAGGCGCTAATTGTTTAATTTTTAAACATTGCTGTACTGTAGAGCTGTAAAATTCACTGTGAACATCTCACTGTAATTAATATTTGCTCTTTTTTCCACAAAGTCTCTCAGGAGTGGGATTTTCACGTCACGATGGAGTGGAAATATTCCTGGCAACAGAACAGATGAGCTGGAGGAGGAGCAGTTTGGATATCCTGCCTCTCTGCTAACCAAACACGTTTAACACACAAGAGGTGGATGGTGGTGGAGCATTTGACCCACATGACTGGGTATAAGAGGAGCATTTCAGAGAGGCAGAGTCTCCCAGAAGTGAGGATGTGAAAGAATTTATCAATCTGTGAAAAACTGAGTCTAACAATTGTGGTGCTATTTCAGAAAAATGTTCCTCAAAGTAAAATAGTTAAGACTTTAAATCTCCCATCTTCTACAGTCCATAATATCAGAAGGCTGAAGGTCAATACTGGACCATCAAAGCTCATTTAACATGGACTGAGGAAACATGGAAAACTGTTCTGTGGTCAGAGGAAACCACAGACGCTGTGTCCTGTGGACTAAAGAGGAGAGGGAGCATCCAACTTGTTCTCCTGGCTCAGGTCTAAAGCCTGCATCTCTGATGGTATGGGGTTGGGAAGTGACCAAATAGTGGTGAAAAAACAGCAAAAAAATTAGTAAAAAGAGACTAAAATGGGCAGAAATCAGAATAAAAGGTAGGAAAAATGAGCGAGAAGTGGCAAAAAAGGCAAAAAATTGAAAAAGCAGGATAGAAGTGTAAAAAAGGGGAGAAAAGTGACAAAAAGAAGTGGCAAAAATGGGTGAAAAGTAGCAGAAAAGGGCAGAAAGTGGCAAAAATGGGAGAGAAGGGAAAAAAAAGAGTTGCAGGTGGCAAAAATGGTCCAAAAATGGCAAAAACATGGAGATAAATGAGTGAAAAGTGACTAAAATGGGCAAAAAAAGCCAGAATAAAAGGTGAGAAAAATGGGAAATGTGTAGCATTTAATTGCAAAAGGCAGCTTAGATGGGCGAGAAGTGGCAAAAATGGTCAAAAATATGGCAAAAACCAGGATTTAAGTGTCAGAAAGGGGAGAAAAGTGACAAAAAGAAGTGGCAAAAATGGGTGAAAAGTGGCAAAAAATGAGTTACAGGTGGCAAAAATGGTCCAAAAGTGGCAAAAATGTGAAGAAAAATGAATGAAAAGTGACTTAAATGGACAAAAATCATAAAAATGGTGGGAGAAATGGGAAATTTGTGGCATTAAATTGCAAAACCCATCTTAAATGAGCAAAAAGTGGCAAAAAAAGGCAAAAAAGGGGCAAAAAATTCCACAAAGCTGGATAAAAGTGTCAAAAATGGGCTAAAAGCAGTAAAAATGGAATTAAAGTAGCAAAAAATTGCAAGTAAGGGCAAAAGAAATATGCAGACAAAAAATAGAGATTGACAATTAAGCTGGACAACTTAATCCAACTGTAAAAGTGTGGGAAACAAAGTGATTAATGTGACTTGCAATGGCTAACTTCTGAGGTCAAATTTACCTTTCTAAGGTTTTCTGAGGGAATAATGTTTAGAATTAAGACATACAGTTGCTAAAAAAGTATGTGAACCCTTTGGGATTTCTTGGATTTCTGCATAAATTGATCATCAAATGTGTTCTGATCTTCATCTAATTCACAACAATAGACAAACACAGTCTGCTTAAACTAATACTGCACAAAAATGATATGTTTTCATGTTTTTATTGAACAAACCATGTAAACATTCACAGTGCAGGGTGGAAAAAGTATGTGAACCCCTAGGCTAATGACTGGTTGACCCTCCTCTGGCAGCAATAACCTCAACCAAACGTTTCCTGTAGTTCAGATCAGACCTGCACAACGGTCAGGAGGAATTTTGGACCATTCCTCTTTACTAAACTGTTTCAGTTCAGCAATATTATTGGGATGTCTGGTGTGCATCGCTCTCTTGAGGTCATGCCACAGCATCTCAATGGAGTTGAGGTCAGGACTCTGACTGGGCCACTCCAGAAGGCGTATTTTCTTCTGTTGAAGCCATTCTGTTGTTGATTTACTTCTATGCTTTGGGTCGTTGTCCTGTTGCATCACCCATCCTCTGTTGAGCTTCAGTTGGTGGACAGATGGTCTTAAGTTTTCCTGTAAAATGTCTTGATAAACTTAAGAATTCATTTTTCCATCAATGACAGCAATCCGTCCAGGCCCTGAGGCAGCAAAGCAGCCCCAAACCATGATGGCCCCTCCACCATATTTCACAGTTGGGATGAGGTTTTGATGTTGGTGTGCTGTGCCTTTTTTCTCCACACATAGCGTTGTGTGTTCCTTCCAAACAACTCAGTTTTGGTTTCATCTGTGGACAGAATATTTTGCCAGTAGTGCTGTGGAACATCCAGGTGCTCTTTTGTAAACTTCAAATGTGCAGCAGTGTGTTTTTTGGACAGCAGTGGCTTCCTCCGTGGTGTCCTCCCATGAACTCCATTCTTGTTTAATGTTTTACTTATTGTAGATTTGTCAACACAAATGTTAGCATGTGCCAGAGACTTCTGTAAGTCTTCATCTGACACTCTAGGATTCTTCTTCTCCTCATTGAGCATTCTGTGCTGTGTTCTTGCAGCCATCTTTACAGGACGACCACGCCTAGGGAGAGTATCAACAGTGCTGAACCTTCTCCATTTGTAGACAGTCTGTCTTACCGTGGACACATGAACATCAAGGCTTTAGAGATACTTTTGGAACCCTTTCCAGCTTCATGCAAGTCAACAATTCTTGATCGTAGGTCTTCTGAGAGCTCTTTTGTGCCAGGCATGGTTCACATCAGGCAATGCTTCTTGAGAACAGCAAACTCAAAACTGGTGTGTGTTTTTTATAGGGCAGGGCAGCTTTAACCAACACATCCAATCTCATCACATTGATTGGACTCCAGGTTGGCTGACTCCTGGCTCCAATTAGCTCTTGGAGAAGTCATTAGCCTAGGGGTTCACATACTTTTTCCACCCTGCACTGTGAATGTTTACATGGTTTGTTCAATAAAAACATGAAAACATATGATTTTTTTTGTGCAGTATTAGTTTAAGCAGACTGTGTTTGTCTATTGTTGTGAATTAGATGAAGATCAGAACACATTTGATGATCAATTTATGCAGAAACTCAAGAAATCCCAAAGGGTTCACAGACTTTTTCTAGCGACTGTATAAGAGCCACACGTTGAGTATCACTGTTTTAGAGGAACATGTGCTCCCATCCAGACAAGCAAGACCATGCTAAACCACATACCACATACATCACAACAGCATGGCTTCACAGGAGAAGAGTCCAGGTGCTAAACTGGTCTGCCTGCAGTCCAGACCTTTCACCAGGAGAAAACATTTGGAGCATCAGAAAAGGAAGAAGACCCAGGACTGTTGTGCAGCTAGAATCCTACATCAGACAAGAATGGGACAACATTCCTCTCCCAATACTCCAGCAGCTGGTCTCTCCACTTCCCAGACTGTTGTTAAAAGAAGAGGGGAAGCTGCACAGTGGTCAACATGGCCTTGTCCCAACTTTTTTGGGGTTCAAAATCACCCAGCGTTTCTCAGGAGATAGTAAAATGTTCAACATTTATGTCCTGTTCAATCTTTGCATTCTTTTCCTTCATATTTTGAACAGTGACCCAATGATTTTAGCCTTCTGGTTGTATGTGTGATGTTTCCTTCCTTTTAATCGATCCTTTGTCTTCTCATGGATCTCATTCACAAATCTGGGCCCCCTTTCTTGATGCCATGACCCCCTGCACCCCTGAGAAGGACCTGACCCCCCAGAAATAAACACCTCTGACAGCTTAAACCTTTGGCTCTACTTTTGAAGATCCCCTTAAGATCATTAATATTTTCTAATTTCATCAGTCACTGAAATCAGAATCTTCATCATCTTCCTCCTCTTCAAACAGGTCCCTTATCTGCCAAAGGAGGCTAAAGAATCGTTTGCTCGACACAGAGAGGACACAGCCACTACACTTTAGTCCATCATTTCTGTCTCTGTTTCTGTCTTTGGGATCAGACTCCTCAAATCACAGCCAGCTCTTCTAAAAACAGGAAACGACACATCAGCTCAAACCCAACCAAAATGATTTATGAAGGTAATTTCCTGTCAATTCTGACTGCTCAGACAGAGAAGCAGGTGTGTAGAAATGAAACAACTCCAAGAAAAGGTCAAACAGGTGAAGGAACTGCTTCTATCACATGTGATCTATTCTTATCTAAAGACAGGATGTGAATGTGTGTTCTCTGAGACCATTTCACAGATGAAAGAGCTGAATAAGAAGGTTTAAGAAGCCAAATGTCTTTGTGTTTTAGAGAAAAAGAAAAGAATGATAAAAGATTCAAGTGTCTGAAAAGGTATTTAAGGAGTTTTTGAATCTTCCTCTTCAGGTGAAGAATAAACCCAGAGCTTTAAATGGCACTTACTGAGACACTGAAACTTGTCAGCAGGAGTGGTGAGCAGCAGTTTTCCCTCCATGCCACGCGGTCCGGCACAGCGAGCAATCCCGGGCTCCTTGTAGCCGCTCTTCACCCAGTCTGAGAGCCACAGGAGCCGACAGTCACAGTACAGAGGGTTGGCCCCGATCGCTCTGAGAGTAGGAATAACACAAAAGTCAGATCCAATGTAAAGAAACTAAAGTCAGATCCAATGTAAAGACACTAAAGTCAGATCCAATGTAAACAAACTGAAGTCAGATCCAATATAAAGAAACTAAAGTCAGATCCAATGTAAAGAAACTAAAGTCAGATCCAATGTAAAGACACTAAAGTCAGATCCAATGTAAACAAACTGAAGTCAGATCCAATATAAAGAAACTAAAGTCAGATCCAATGTAAAGAAACTAAAGTCAGATCCAATGTAAAGAAACTAAAGTCAGATCCAATGTAAACAAACTAAAGTCAGATCCAATATAAAGAAACTAAAGTCAGATCCAATGTAAAGACACTAAAGTCAGATCCAATGTAAACAAACTAAAGTCAGATCCAATGTAAAGAAACTAAAGTCAGATCCAATGTAAAGAAACTAAAGTCAGATCCAATGTAAAGAAACTAAAGTCAGATCCAATGTAAACAAACTAAAGTCAGATCCAATGTAAACAAACTGAAGTCAGATCCAATGTAAACAAACTAAAGTCAGATCCAATGTAAACAAACTGAAGTCAGATCCAATGTAAACAAACTAAAGTCAGATCCAATGTAAAGAAACTAAAGTCAGATCCAATGTAAAGAAACTGAAGTCAGATCCAATGTAAAGACACTAAAGTCAGATCCAATGTAAACAAACTAAAGTCAGATCCAATGTAAAGAAACTAAAGTCAGATCCAATGTAAAGAAACTAAAGTCAGATCCAATGTAAAGAAACTGAAGTCAGATCCAATGTAAAGACACTAAAGTCAGATCCAATGTAAACAAACTAAAGTCAGATCCAATGTAAACAAACTAAAGTCAGATCCAATGTAAAGAAACTAAAGTCAGATCCAATGCAACGAAACTAAAGTCAGATCCAATGTAAAGAAACTGAAGTCAGATCCAATGTAAACACACTAAAGTCAGATCCAATGTAAACAAACTAAAGTCAGATCCAATGTAAACAAACTAAAGTCAGATCCAATGTAAAGACACTAAAGTCAGATCCAATGCAACGAAACTAAAGTCAGATCCAATGTAAAGAAACTGAAGTCAGATCCAATGTAAAGAAACTAAAGTCAGATCCAATGTAAAGAAACTAAAGTCAGATCCAATGCAACGAAACTAAAGACAGATCCAATGTAAAGACACTAAAGTCAGATCCAATGCAACGAAACTAAAGTCAGATCCAATGTAAAGAAACTGAAGTCAGATCCAATGTAAAGAAACTAAAGTCAGATCAGATGTAAAGAAACTAAACTCAGATCCAATGTAAACAAACAAAAGTCAGATCAGATGTAAAGAAACTAAAGTCAGATCCAATGTAAAGAAACTAAAGTCAGATCCAATGTAAAGACACTAAAGTCAGATCCAATGTAAACAAACTAAAGTCAGATCCAATGTAAAGAAACTGAAGTCAGATCCAATGTAAAGACACTAAAGTCAGATCCAATGTAAAGAAACTGAAGTCAGATCCAATGTAAAGACACTAAAGTCAGATCCAATGTAAAGAAACTAAAGTCAGATCCAATGTAAACAAACTAAAGTCAGATCCAATATAAAGAAACTAAAGTCAGATCCAATGTAAACAAACTAAAGTCAGATCCAATGTAAAGAAACTAAAGTCAGATCCAATGTAAAGAAACTAAAGTCAGATCCAATGTAAAGAAACTAAAGTCAGATCCAATGTAAAGAAACTAAAGTCAGATCCAATGTAAACAAACTAAAGTCAGATCCAATGTAAACAAACTGAAGTCAGATCCAATGTAAACAAACTAAAGTCAGATCCAATGTAAACAAACTGAAGTCAGATCCAATGTAAACAAACTAAAGTCAGATCCAATGTAAAGAAACTAAAGTCAGATCCAATGTAAAGAAACTGAAGTCAGATCCAATGTAAAGACACTAAAGTCAGATCCAATGTAAACAAACTAAAGTCAGATCCAATGTAAAGACACTAAAGTCAGATCCAATGTAAAGAAACTAAAGTCAGATCCAATGTAAACAAACTAAAGTCAGATCCAATGTAAAGAAACTAAAGTCAGATCCAATGCAACGAAACTAAAGTCGGATCCAATGTAAAGAAACTGAAGTCAGATCCAATGTAAACACACTAAAGTCAGATCCAATGTAAACAAACTAAAGTCAGATCCAATGTAAACAAACTAAAGTCAGATCCAATGTAAAGACACTAAAGTCAGATCCAATGCAACGAAACTAAAGTCAGATCCAATGTAAACAAACTAAAGTCAGATCCAATGCAACGAAACTAAAGTCAGATCCAATGTAAAGACACTAAAGTCAGATCCAATGCAACGAAACTAAAGTCAGATCCAATGTAAAGAAACTGAAGTCAGATCCAATGTAAAGAAACTAAAGTCAGATCAGATGTAAAGACACTAAAGTCAGATCCAATGTAAAGAAACTAAAGTCAGATCCAATGTAAAGAAACTAAAGTCAGATCCAATGTAAAGACACTAAAGTCAGATCCAATGTAAAGACACTAAAGTCAGATCCAATGTAAAGACACTAAAGTCAGATCCAATGTAAACAAACTGAAGTCAGATCCAATGTAAAGAAACTAAAGTCAGATCCAATTTAAAGAAACTAAAGTCAGATCCAATGTAAAGAAACTAAAGTCAGATCCAATGTAAAGACACTAAAGTCAGATCCAATGTAAAGAAACTAAAGTCAGATCCAATGTAAAGAAACTGAAGTCAGATCCAATGTAAAGAAACTAAAGTCAGATCCAATGTAAAGAAACTAAAGTCAGATCCAATGTAAAGAAACTAAAGTCAGATCCAATGTAAACAAACTAAAGTCAGATCCAATGTAAAGACACTAAAGTCAGATCCGATGTAAAGAAACTAAAGTCAGATCCAATGTAAAGAAACTGAAGTCAGATCCAATGTAAAGACACTAAAGTCAGATCCAATGTAAAGACACTAAAGTCAGATCCAATGTAAAGAAACTAAAGTCAGATCCAATGTAAAGAAACTGAAGTCAGATCCAATGTAAAGACACTAAAGTCAGATCCAATGTAAAGAAACTGAAGTCAGATCCAATGTAAAGACACTAAAGTCAGATCCAATGTAAACAAACTAAAGTCAGATCAGATGTAAAGAAACTAAAGTCAGATCCAATGTAAACAAACTAAAGTCAGATCCAATGTAAACAAACTAAAGTCAGATCCAATGTAAAGAAACTAAAGTCAGATCCAATGTAAAGACACTAAAGTCAGATCCAATGTAAACAAACTAAAGTCAGATCCAATGTAAACAAACTAAAGTCAGATCCAATGTAAAGACACTAAAGTCAGATCCAATGCAACGAAACTAAAGTCAGATCCAATGTAAAGAAACTGAAGTCAGATCCAATGTAAAGACACTAAAGTCAGATCCAATGCAACGAAACTAAAGTCAGATCCAATGTAAAGACACTAAAGTCAGATCCAATGCAACGAAACTAAAGTCAGATCCAATGTAAAGACACTAAAGTCAGATCCAATGCAACGAAACTAAAGTCAGATCCAATGTAAAGACACTAAAGTCAGATCCAATGTAAAGAAACTAAAGTCAGATCCAATGTAAAGAAACTAAAGTCAGATCCAATGTAAAGACACTAAAGTCAGATCCAATGTAAAGACACTAAAGTCAGATCCAATGTAAAGACACTAAAGTCAGATCCAATGTAAACAAACTGAAGTCAGATCCAATGTAAAGAAACTAAAGTCAGATCCAATTTAAAGAAACTAAAGTCAGATCCAATGTAAAGAAACTAAAGTCAGATCCAATGTAAAGAAACTAAAGTCAGATCCAATGTAAAGACACTAAAGTCAGATCCAATGTAAACAAACTAAAGTCAGATCTAATGTAAACAAACTAAAGTCAGATCCAATGTAAACAAACTAAAGTCAGATCTAATGTAAACAAACTAAAGTCAGATCCAATGTAAAGAAACTGAAGTCAGATCCAATGTAAAGACACTAAAGTCAGATCCAATGTAAACAAACTGAAGTCAGATCCAATGTAAACAAACTAAAGTCAGATCCAATGTAAAGAAACTGAAGTCAGATCCAATGTAAAGACACTAAAGTCAGATCAGATGTAAAGAAACTAAAGTCAGATCCAATGTAAACAAACTAAAGTCAGATCCAATGTAAAGAAACTAAAGTCAGATCCAATGTAAAGAAACTAAAGTCAGATCCAATGTAAAGAAACTAAAGTCAGATCCAATGTAAATAAAACTAAAGTCAGATCCAATGTAAACAAACTAAAGTCAGATCCAATGTTAAGAAACTGAAGTCAGATCCAATGTAAAGACACTAAAGTCAGATCCAATGTAAAGAAACTAAAGTCAGATCCAATGTAAAGAAACTAAAGTCAGATCCAATGTAAAGAAACTAAAGTCAGATCCAATGTAAACAAACTAAAGTCAGATCCAATGTAAAGAAACTAAAGTCAGATCCAATGTAAAGAAACTGAAGTCAGATCCGATGTAAAGAAACTGAAGTCAGATCCGATGTAAAGACACTAAAGTCAGATCTAATGTAAAGAAACTAAAGTCAGATCCAATGTAAAGAAACTAAAGTCAGATCCAATGTAAACAAACTAAAATCAGATCCAATGTAAAGAAACTAAAGTCAGATCCAATGTAAAGAAACTAAAGTCAGATCCAATGTAAAGAAACTGAAGTCAGATCCAATGTAAACAAACTAAAGTCAGATCCAATGTAAAGACACTAAAGTCAGATCCAATGTAAAGACACTAAAGTCAGATCCAATGTAAACAAACTAAAGTCAGATCCAATGTAAACAAACTAAAGTCAGATCCAATGTAAAGACACTAAAGTCAGATCCAATGTAAACAAACTAAAGTCAGATCCAATGTAAAGAAACTAAAGTCAGATCCAATGTAAAGAAACTAAAGTCAGATCCAATGTAAAGAAACTAAAGTCAGATCCAATGTAAACAAACTAAAATCAGATCCAATGTAAAGACACTAAAGTCAGATCTAATGTAAAGAAACTAAAGTCAGATCCAATGTAAAGAAACTAAAGTCAGATCCAATGTAAACAAACTAAAATCAGATCCAATGTAAAGAAACTAAAGTCAGATCCAATGTAAAGAAACTAAAGTCAGATCCAATGTAAAGAAACTGAAGTCAGATCCAATGTAAACAAACTAAAGTCAGATCCAATGTAAAGACACTAAAGTCAGATCCAATGTAAAGACACTAAAGTCAGATCCAATGTAAACAAACTAAAGTCAGATCCAATGTAAACAAACTAAAGTCAGATCCAATGTAAAGACACTAAAGTCAGATCCAATGCAACGAAACTAAAGTCAGATCCAATGTAAAGACACTAAATTCAGATCCAATGCAACGAAACTGAAGTCAGATCCAATGTAAAGACACTAAAGTCAGATCCAATGTAAAGACACTAAAGTCAGATCCAATGTAAAGAAACTAAAGTCAGATCCAATGTAAAGAAACTAAAGTCAGATCCAATGTAAAGAAACTAAAGTCAGATCCAATGTAAAGACACTAAAGTCAGATCCAATGCAACGAAACTAAAGTCAGATCCAATGTAAACAAACTGAAGTCAGATCCAATGTAACGACACTAAAGTCAGATCCAATGTAAACAAACTAAAGTCAGATCCAATGCAACGAAACTAAAGTCAGATCCAATGTAAAGACACTAAAGTCAGATCCAATGCAACGAAACTAAAGTCAGATCCAATGTAAAGACACTAAATTCAGATCCAATGCAACGAAACTGAAGTCAGATCCAATGTAAACAAACTAAAGTCAGATCCAATGTAAAGACACTAAAGTCAGATCCAATGTAAAGAAACTAAAGTCAGATCCAATGTAAACAAACTAAAGTCAGATCCAATGTAAACAAACTAAAGTCAGATCCAATGTAAAGAAACTAAAGTCAGATCCAATGTAAACAAACTAAAGTCAGATCTAAAGACACGGTCCCACTGAGTGTTGTTAAAGACACTGGATTTAAAATTCCATAAAGACACTTGACTCATGACATGATCAGAAACTGGTCCAGGGGTCGTAAGTTCAGATAACGGACTACGTAATCACAGCTGGGAGCCTGAAGGGACTGCAGTGTTTGACCATCAGCTACGTCTTTGAATGCTGAAGGTTTGCGTCCCTCCTAATAAGGAAATAATCAGCATTTTTATAATAGTTTACATTTCATCATTTTCTATTGACAATAAAAGACCAGAGAAGAAATAGAAGGCTCTGCTATACTCATCATACTGGTGACATTTTATCTATCAAAGGTCTGAATTCAACATTTATAACGTAATTTAGTGGAGATTTCAAAATATCCTTATAAAAAAGGTGAAATATCAGTTTTAGACCAAATGACCCAGATCAAGATTAAATCAACTAAATGAACATAGACTTTAAAAAAGTTAAAAATGACAAAATGTGACCGAAACAAATGAATATTTTCATAGAGACCAAACCTGAATTTCCAAAATATATTACAAACAAATAATACTGGAATAAAATATGAACAGAAAATAAACAAAGGGAAGAAACCCAGCACAACGACAAGAAGACAAGAAAGAAAGAAAGAAAGAAAAAAGAAAAAAGAAAGAAAGAAAGAAAGAAAGAAAGAAAGAAAGAAAGAAAGAAAGAAAGAAAGAAAGAAAGAAAGAAAGAAAAAAAAAGAAAGAAAGAAAGAAAGAAAGAAAGAAAGAAAGAAAGAAAGAAAGAAAAGAAAGACAAAAAACAAAGAAAAGAAAGAAAGACAGAAGGAAGAATATCAGAGGGAGAGATGTCTGATGAACTAATAAATAATGATCAGAAGCAGCCACAGGATGGAGCTCTCAGTCTGTTCAGCTCCTCTCAGCTCCACAGAGACACACACATCAACACACACATCAACACACACATCAACACACACACCGACCAGTGATGGAGCCGATAACGTTCATTCAGATCAGGTCCATTGATTCAGCTGATCAGATTATCAGAGAGCAGCGTGGGATCAAATATCCCTCATTATGTTGGAGCAAAAACACTCAGAGAGGAAGGTCGGGGTGAAGGAATGTTCAATTCTCTCCAGTCGATTAAACTCCATCAGGATCGACTGATGAGGAGGAAAACACTCGCTCTTCATCAAACCCCCTCTCAGAGATAACTAAGCTCTTTTTATTTCAGTTAACTAGAATGAAGACCCAAACAATTAAAAAGACATGTAAAACACTTTTAGATGAGTCCATTTTACTCTGATTTGATCAAGAATCTCCTTTTCTAAAGTCAGTCCTCTGACAGCAACAAAATAATCCGTCTCTTAGCTAATTTTTAGGTTTTTGCCTTCATTATGGTAGGACAGAGACAGGAAGTATGGAGAAAGAGAGAGAGATCTACTGACTGATCTAGAGAGAACATTTTAACATCATTATTCTCTTTGGAGCTGAAAATCATCTCAGATTAAATAAAAAGGATTAAATCTTACATCTGTGTATGAAAGGACACTAAAACTTCTCTGCTGACATTCATTTCACCTCAGAGAGACACTGATAGTTAAAGAGACTGAAACTCCTGTGATAGCAGAGGGCAGCACAGCAGCGTTAATACGGGCAGATTTAATACAAAGTTTAGTTTTAGTCTCATTTTAGTCATTTTTCAAGCTTCAACGCTGTACTCCAGTTTTAGCTGACAAAAGTCTCACAAGCGTTTTTATAAAGTTTCAGTCCTTAGATTTTAGTCTTTATTTCTGGTCACTACATTAATTCTCTATGAGCTCATTTAACCAGACAAACTTTAACATTAACAAGAACCCTCATCATAGTGAACAATCAACACTTTAATAAAAGAAAGGATGATAATACAGAAAAAAACTTTGGAAAAGCATTTCTGCCTCTAAAAAAAAATTTAAAAGAAGAATGAAGTTAAAATATTGTGGAATAAGATACAAGGTCAAAATTATGACATAAAAAGTTGAAATTCTGAGATACAAATGTAACATCATTAGATAAAAATGTGAACTTATGACATAAAAACAAAAAAATATGAGATAAAGTATTAATTATGAGATTAAAAAAATGTGAAATTGTGAGATAAAAGTCAAAACTATGAGATTTACGTTGAAATTCTGAGATAAAATTGAAATTATTTGATATTATTGAAATTTATGACAAAGAAATGTGACATTATGAGATAAAAAGTCAAACTCTGAGATAAAAGTTGAAACTGAGGTAAAAAACAGAAGTATGAGATTTAAAAATGTTAAAGTATGAGATAAGAAGTCAAAACTATGAGATACAAAAAAAAATACTGAGATAAAAATCATACTTATGAGATAAAAATGTGAAATTATGAGATAAGAAGTCAAAACTATGAGATAAAAATTTTAATTTATGAGACAAATTGAGATTATTTAATAATTTTTAAATTTATGACAAAGAAATGTGACATTATGAGATAAAAAGTTAAACTCAGAGATAACAGTTGAAACTATGAGATAAAAAACAGAATTATTAGATTAAAAAAAGTTAAAATATGAGATTAAAATCATACTTATGAATTAATAAATGTAAAATTATGAGATAAGAGGTCAAAAATATGAAGTAAAAGTTGAACTTATGAGACAAAAATCTAAATTATGTGTTATTTTTGAATTTGAGAGTCAAATGCATAAATGAGGAGATTTTTAGATCAATTCTTAAATGAATAGAAAATATGGATGAAAATAAGAAGAACCATCTGTATTTTCTACCACTAAAATTAAAAAAATAAAGATAAAAAAGAAGAATGAAGTTAAAATTGTATGGAATAAGTTATAGTTTTGAGATACAAGGATGAAATTTTGGGATAAAAAGTTGAAATTCTGAGATAAAAACATCATTAGAAAAAAATGTGAACTTATGATGTAAAAAAATTATGAGATAAAACATTAATTATGAGATTAAGAAATGTAAAATTATGAGATAAGAAGCTAAAACTGAGTTAAAGTTTAAATCAATGAGATATTATTTGATAATATTTAAATGTATGAGACAGAAATGTGACATTAAGAGATGAAAAGTCAAACTCGTTGATAAAAGTTGAAACTACGAGATAAAGATCATACTTATGAGATAAAAAATGTAAAATTATGAGATAAGAAGTCAAAACTATGAGATTAAGTTTTAAATTTATGAGAAAAATTGAAATTATTTGATGATATTGAAAATTATGAGAAAGAACTGTGGCATTATAAGATTAAAAGTCAAAACTATGAAAACTATGAAATTAAGAGACAAAAATTTAAGTTATGAGGTAAGATTTCAAATTTCAAAGACAAATGAAATGAAATGAGATCAAAATGTGTCATTATGAGAGATAAAGTCAACCTGGAGAAACAAACTTATAAATATAAATGGATAGTCAGTGTAATCCAGAAAGTACAGAATTCAGATAAATGTCATAATTATGAGATAAAGTACCAAGAAAAAAGTTTAAATAATAGAATAATAGAAAACCATAATTTTACCATAAAAAGTTAAAAATTTGATAGTGAGTCATAATAATGAGATGAGAAAAATCACAATATCATCTCATAGTAATGACTCACTATCTCTGAATCTGACTTTTTATCTCATAATTCGAAGTTATGATTCAGTTATTATTATTCTGTCAGAACAACCTAACGTTTTTATTTTCTAAGTGGCAGAAATGGGCCTCCATACACGTTCCTAATATTTATAGTAGAGAAATATCCAAGAATGAGAACATCCAGCACTGATGCTTTAGTCTCCAGATGAAAACTAAACTCACTTTCTGTTATAGTTTTTATTTTCATAGATCTGTCTTTATCTTGTCTTTTGTTGTTTTCTTCACAGAGGGAGGGAAATAACATTCAATACTGCTGTATGGGAATTCCAATGAAACATCAAGTAAGTGCTCGGCCCTGGCACCTAAAGAAATTTCAACCTGAAATACATATCTATGTAAACCGAATTCGGATTTTGGTGCCACTCAGGTAGCAGCTCCCTGCTGGATAAATTAAAGACCAAACTCAGGATTTGTTAACATGAGATCCTTTTACAGACCGATTCATTACCCTGTCTGGATGTGGGCAGAACTGATGTCTGACTTCAGGAAACAAATATAAATACTCTCTTCATGAACCACATCACCTCCTCCTCTCTCCACTGCCTGGACCTCCTCACACTGAAGATGATTCTACTGTATCTGAACACGCACACCTCAGATCGATAGACCCATGGGGAAACGATGGATCTCTCTGGATAATCCAATCCACCAGGCAGCCACTTGAAACCACTCACTCTCTGAGAACTGGACTCTGTGTGAGTGGAGCCAGAGAGCCAGGCCGGGGAATTCATCTCTCACAGACACAGACCTCATTCTGTCAGCCAGGACTGACCCTGCTGTCCGTTACACTCAGCGCCTGCTGTCATTACGCGTGTTCGTGTGCGTGCTCTACATGTATATTTGAGTGCTTACAGGTGAGACAGGGAGGCCACGTCGCTGAAGATGCCCTGCTGCAGCTCCGAGATGTCGTTGCCATGGAGAGAGCTGGAGGACGGACACAGAGGAGGGTCAAAAACGGTCAAAGTGAAAAGAATCAAATAAACAGCAGAAAACCTCAATGACAGAGGATGCAAATGTAAACCAGACACAGATGAAGGTCTGCTGTAGTAAAGTAAGAGGAGGACAGTGATGTGGTCTGGTGTTGTGGTGCTGGGTCTGTTTGTGAGCGTGCTTACAGCAGCCTCAGAGAGCGAAGGCCACCCAGAGCCAGAGGAGGGATACAGCGCAGAGAGTTGTAGCTGAGGATCCTGCCAGAGGAGAAACAACACAATGTCAACTGAAAGACACAAACAGCAGCATGACAACACACTGAATCATGCCATACAGCTGTCACAGCGTTCAGTTAGAAATTACAGGACTAATTTCAATGAGAGTGTAACCTTTGAACAACCAGCTGGATTAACACTGGCCTATTATAATAGAGTATAGTCTATTATAATGTTAATGATTAACATTGGCCTATTATAATAGATTATAGTCTATTATAATGTTAATGATTAACACTGGCCTATTATAATAGAGTATAGTCTATTATAATGTTAATGATTAACACTGGCCTATTATAATAGAGTATAGTCTATTATAATGTTAATGATTAACACTGGCCTATTATAATAGATTATAGTCTATTATGATGTTAATGATTAACACTGGCCTATTATAATAGAGTATAGTCTATTATGATGTTAATGATTAACACTGGCCTATTATAATAGATTATAGTCTATTATAATGTTAATGATTAACACTGGCCTATTATAATAGAGTATAGTCTATTATAATGTTAATGATTAACACTGGCCTATTATAATAGAGTATAGTCTATTATAATGTTAATGATTAACATTGGCCTATTATAATAGATTATAGTCTATTATAATGTTAATGATTAACACTGGCCTATTATAATAGAGTATAGTCTATTATAATGTTAATGATTAACACTGGCCTATTATAATAGATTATAGTCTATTATAATGTTAATGATTAACACTGGCCTATTATAATAGAGTATAGTCTATTATAATGTTAATGATTAACACTGGCCTATTATAATAGAGTATAGTCTATTATAATGTTAATGATTAACACTGGCCTATTATAATAGAGTATAGTCTATTATAATGTTAATGATTAACACTGGCCTATTATAATAGAGTATAGTCTATTATAATGTTAATGATTAACACTGGCCTATTATAATAGAGTATAGTCTATTATAATGTTAATGATTAACACTGGCCTATTATAATAGAGTATAGTCTATTATAATGTTAATGATTAACACTGGCCTATTATAATAGATTATAGTCTATTATAATGTTAATGATTAACACTGGCCTATTATAATAGAGTATAGTCTATTATAATGTTAATGATTAACACTGGCCTATTATAATAGAGTATAGTCTATTATAATGTTAATGATTAACACTGGCCTATTATAATAGATTATAGTCTATTATGATGTTAATGATTAACACTGGCCTATTATAATAGAGTATAGTCTATTATGATGTTAATGATTAACACTGGCCTATTATAATAGAGTATAGTCTATTATAATGTTAATGATTAACACTGGCCTATTATAATAGAGTATAGTCTATTATAATGTTAATGATTAACACTGGCCTATTATAATAGAGTATAGTCTATTATAATGTTAATGATTAACACTGGCCTATTATAATAGATTATAGTCTATTATAATGTTAATGATTAACACTGGCCTATTATAATAGAGTATAGTCTATTATAATGTTAATGATTAACACTGGCCTATTATAATAGAGTATAGTCTATTATAATGTTAATGATTAACACTGGCCTATTATAATAGAGTATAGTCTATTATAATGTTAATGATTAACACTGGCCTATTATAATAGAGTATAGTCTATTATAATGTTAATGATTAACACTGGCCTATTATAATAGAGTATAGTCTATTATAATGTTAATGATTAACACTGGCCTATTATAATAGAGTATAGTCTATTATAATGTTAATGATTAACACTGGCCTATTATAATAGAGTATAGTCTATTATAATGTTAATGATTAACACTGGCCTATTATAATAGAGTATAGTCTATTATAATGTTAATGATTAACACTGGCCTATTATAATAGATTATAGTCTATTATAATGTTAATGATTAACACTGGCCTATTATAATGGATTATAGTCTATTATAATGTTAATGATTAACACTGGCCTATTATAATAGAGTATAGTCTATTATAATGTTAATGATTAAAACTGGCCTATTATAATAGATTATAGTCTATTATAATGTTAATGATTAACACTGGCCTATTATAATAGAGTATAGTCTATTATAATGTTAATGATTAACACTGGCCTATTATAATAGAGTATTGTGAGTTTTATCTAAGCGGCCCATCATCCTGGTATTTTTCTTTAAAAAGTTGGGACAACCCTGGCCTAGAGTAGCCTACGTATTTCTAGTTTAGAGTCTTTAAACCAAAAGGATATACAGTACATTGCCAAAAGTATTCATTCACCCATCCAAAAATGTAAATCAGGTGTTTCAGTCACTACCATGTCCACAGGTGTATAAAATCATCACCTAGGCATGCAGACTGTTTCTACAAACATTTGTGAAAGAATGGCTCATTCTCAGGAGCTCAGTGAATTCCAGCGTGGTACTTTGATTATTAATTTTTTTAATTTAACCTTTATTTAGCCAGGTAAGTCCCACTGAGGTCAAAGATCTCTTTTTCAAGGGAGACCTGACCAAGAATGACACCAATGCATAGTTTCAACAATACAATACACAATAAATATTAACAACAATAATAAAATAATCATCAGTTAAAACAGTGGCATTCAGAGAGTTTGAATTCAAGAGTTTTCACTAAAGATTTAAAAACATTCAGAGTCACCAAGTTCTGCAGTTTAAATAGACTGATATTGATAGGATGCCACCTGGGCAACAAGTCCAGTGGTGAAATTTCCTGGCTCCTAAATATTCCACAGTCAACTGTCAGTGGTATTAGAACAAAGTGGAAGCCATTGGGAACCACAGCAACTCAGCCACCAAGTGGTAGGCCACGTAAAATGATGGAGCGGGGTCAGAGGATGCTGAGGTCATAGTGCGCAGAGGTCGCCAACTTTCTGCAGTCAATGGCTACAGACCTCCAAACTTCATGTGGCCTTCAGATTAGCTCAAGAACAGTGGTAGAGAGCTTCATGAATGGGTTTCCATGGTAACAGCTGCATCCAAGCCATACATCACCAAGTGCAATGCAAAGCGTGGGATGCAGTGGTGTAAAGCACGCCACCACTGGACTCTAGAGCAGTGGAGACGCCTTCTCTGGAGTGACCAATCACGCTTCTCCATCTGGCAATCTGATGGACCAGTCTGGGTTTGGTGGTTGCCAGGAGAACGGTACTTGTCTGACTGCATTGTGCCAAGTGTAAAGTTTGGTGGAGGGGGGATTATGGTGTGGGCTTGTTCTTCAGGAGCTGGGCTTGGCCCCTTAGTTCCAGTCAAAGGAACTCTGAATGCTTCAGCATACCAAGAGATTCTGGACAATTCCATGCTCCCAACTTTGTGGGAACAGTTTGGGGATGGCCCCTTCCTGTTCCAACATGACTGTGCACCAGTGCACAAAGCAAGGTCCATAAAGACATGGAGGAGAGAGTTTGGTGTGCATCAACTGGACTGGCCTGCACAGAGTCCTGACCTCAACCCCATAGAACACCTTTGGGATGAATTAGAGCGGAGACTGAGAGCCAGGCCTTCTGGTCCAACATCAGTGTGTGACCTCACAAATGCGCTTCTGGAAGAATGGTCAAAAATTCCCTTAAACACACTCCTAAACCTTGTGGAAAGCCTTCCCAGAAGAGTTGAAGCTCTTATAGCTGCAAAGGGTGGACCCACGTCAGATTAAACCCTATGGATTAAGAATGGGATGTCACTGAAGTTCATATGTGAGTCAAGGCAGGTGAGCGAATTCTTTTGGCAATATCGTGTATGTGCCGTACATGCAGTTTAGTCCCAAAGCTTCTCTGTCAAAGAGGAAAGAATCAGGAGTCAGTAAGCGTGCATGTGTGTGTTGTGATACTCACAGGGTGGTGAGCTGGCTCATGTTGAAGAAGGAGTCGTCAGACAGGGAGCTGATTTTATTGTTGCTCAGATCTCTGCAGAGGCAAGGGTCAATTCAGATCAATACACCCGATATACTGCAGGAGATACCCACACATACTGTCCAAACACACATGAAGCTACACACATTAACACCACACACTGCAGTCCACAGGAGCTTCCTCCATCAGGATAAATTACCTCCAGCCTGGCGCTCCAAGGAGCCTCAGGATATAGTCATTAAAGGTGAGCACCAACAATGAGGTGTACGTTTAAAATTACCCTCAGTGATGAAGATGTGTGTTCACAGCTGGATATTTGGGTTTTAAATTTCACATTTAGGTCTGTACTGTAGTCCTCTGGCTTTGATACCTGAACAGAGATGTTTCTATTCTGCTCGATCACTGTGATTGCTTCTAGCTACATGGAGGAGGCCCTAATACTGGTCTTTGCCTGAAGCCAAATGCTGCAGTCTATCATGGACCTCCTATTCTCTCCTCATCTTCAGAACATGTTACACTGACTTTATTAAATAGATTAGAGTTAATGAATGACTGTGATACTACATGAAAACATCTGAAATGAGCTGAACAGATAACACAGTCCACAGCTCCCCCTGCTGGACTCTTACATTAACACAGCCCTGAAAGGGATTTTTCTGCACATGCTTCTGCTCTGCATCCAGTCAACTTCCAACACAAGAATTTAGGATAAACAGTCATGGAAAAGCTAATGAGAATACAACTAAACAATGCTGGAATAAAACAATCTTAATGAGATGATTTTTTCTAACACTTTATACAATAACTGCTAATGAAATAGTCATAAAAGTAGTAAAATCTTTCCTGGTTTCTTTCTTCAAAGCTTTTGTTTCATTGTTCTGCAGAATTGTATAAAAAATATGATCTTTTAAACCACAGTTTTTCACTTTAAAGGTTTAATAGTATAGCTTTATTTCAGTGGGCCTTATTACTTAGTATCTTAATAGTAATAAGTGTAATTATACAATAATTTCCCCAAGAATAAAGTGGTGGTTACCCTAATAATAACTTGGAATTTTACCAAGTAATAACTCAGAAATATGGTGATATTAAAGAAGTATTTACCTAGTAATAATATATTAATTATGGAGTAATTCCTCTTGAGGTAATTCTCTGGTAATTAGGTGGCATTTACAGAGAAATATCTTAGAAATAAGACGATGGTTTTTCTGTATAAGCGCTTTATAAAATCCAGGGTAATTTCTTTATTTTGAACCACAAAATTAAAAAGAGTCCTTCCTCAGGAATTCTCAAGTAATCTTTAAGTATTTTTAAATACAGTCTTATGTTACATTAAAGGCACAACACAGGGCTGTTCACCTAATTACCAGAGAATTACCAAAATATTATTGGGAATTATTTGATCATTTTTAATAAGTAAATACTTCCTTAGTATTACCAAAAGTCTGAGTTATTATTATCTGGTGCTAATATGGTGTTCAAATGCACACGAATACAGGAAATGGCATCTACTTCATTGGAAATGTTCTGGAGGAAGACCCCCAGACCCCCCAGGGGTTTATTGATTTATTTCTGTGTTCTTCACAGTCCAACATTGATTCTACACAGTTCTTGTGGATGCTGATCCTAACTACAAAATAACTTGAGTAGTCTGTCTAGTCAGTCTGTTTTAAGGCTATATAATATGCCATTTGTAGAACATATAAACATGTCTAAAGTGCCCTCGAAAACACGCCAAACTTAGCGCCCTCTTCAGTGGTGAGAACGCGCTGTATGTGCCCTTTTTTTCTTTTCGCCCCTGCCCTTGAAAAAGTCTGTGTATGCCACTGAACAGGAGAGCTTCTAATGGTGAGCTGTGCCACTTTTAATACTGACTGTCTGTGGCCTGATGAATGCATTAATCATAGCTGCTCTGTGGTTTTATCTCTGAATGGTCAGAATCCAAATCTATAACATGTGGCATACTTAAGAACAGTCAACTAAAATGACAGCTTCTCCCTCTTTAACATGAGAGTAGAACAGATCTGTTCTAACCTATCAGCATGTCTGCTCTGTACACTATCTGCAGATGTGTTCATGGAGTCAACAGAGCCCAGAGGAGTAATCACAGCAAGTGTCAGAGGTTTTGATGAGCAGACGTGTCTGAGAGCGGCTGGAGTGTGTGGATCAGTGTGAGTGTCTCTTACACCAGCTGCAGGTATTTAAAGGTGGCCAGCTCCTTAGGAACGCTGCTGAACTGGTTTCCATCCAGATACCTGAGAGGACGAGAGACAGAGCGGTGATTCTCATGAATACTGACTCACATCCTCCAACAAGCAGGGCTCTTCTCTGCCTTATTCATCACTGATTTTTAATCCACATGAAGAAAACCAGTGCAGCACTGCATGCAAAACAAAACTAATCAAACCTCTAAGATCAGACGGGGATGTTTAAAACCTAGAAGATGTGAAAAGCCTTAAGGTTAAAAACCAGCCCTTGTTTCTGTGCTTTCAGACTCACAGCTCGGTGACGTTGCGGGGCAGTCCTCTGGGCAGAGCCTGCAGGTGTTTGTTGCTGCAGCGGACCACCGTGTCCATGCAGGAGCACTGAGAGGGGCACTGAGGACCCGGGGCACAGCTGCTGTCATCCAGAACTGAACCTGAATAGACACACGGGGGGGGGTCTGCTTACTGTTTAACACTGCAGTGAAATTAAAGTTTATGTCAGAGTAATTCTGCCTCCATGTCAGTGAGAGCCCAGGCACAGATGTCCACTTTGACTCCAGGGGGAACTGAACGCATACAGGGTCACTGTGGCCCCAGTCTAGGAAGCCATGTTCAGTCATCCCCTCTGCAGAAACATGTGGCATGTATATGAAATACTGCCCTTCAGCGATATAAGCCCAAAAATTAAACTACTTCTGATATACATATATACATAACCATCCGGCGTTTCATAATATGGCCCTGAAAAATCGCTGTTTGTGTGACTGGAGTACCGTACCGTCCTCGCAGCGGAAGTCAGGCACAGCTACGTCCTGTAGCGGGATCTCTCTGAGGAAGGCGGGGCCCTGACAGCGAGGGTTCCCCGTCACGATTCGTCGACTCCGGAGCCACGCCCCGAACCATGACAGCCGGCAATCACAGTTAAAAGGATTGGCCAGGAGGTTCCTGTTGGAGAACAGGAGAGTTAAAGTAGGAGCCACAGAGGACAACAGGTGCTTGTGTGTGTGTGGCTGACGTACAGCGTGGACAGGTTAGGCAGCGTGTCGAAGGCTCCGGGGAGGATGGTGCTCAGCTGGTTGTCGTAGAGGGAGAGCAGGCGGACGTTGGTCAGACCGGTGAAGCTGCCGTTGTGAATGCAGCTGATCTTGTTGTTCCTCAGCATCCTTTACACATGTATGAAGAGACACACAAACACAGATCAGGTTTTAGCAGGTTATCAGTGCTGATGAGTCTGCTTCAGATCACTTGGGGTAGCCTGCCTTCAAGGTTGTCAAGATTACTCACATTAATCACAAGATCCAAAATTAGTGCAGTCATTCTTTTCACAGCAGTTCATTGCAGGGTTTATTATCTCTTTCAGCATACTTCAGTTCACTGTTACTCAACCCTGCTCAACCAAAGAGCCAAACCGTGAAAAATACCTTTACAAGAGCCGCGTCCAAGTGGTGAGAAGTGGAAAAAATGTGTTAAAGTGTCAATAAAAATAAGTTTAAGGTGGCAGTAATGGTCATAAAGTGGCAAAAAATGGGTGAGAAGTGACAGAAAATGATCGAAAAGTGACAAAAATGGGCAAAAAGCGGTGAAAAAATAGTGGCAAAAACTGGGTGAAAAACTGGCAAAATGGGCTAAAGTGGCAATAAACATAAGTTAAGGGTAACCAAAATGGTCAAAGAGTGGCAAAAATGGATTTAAGTGACAATAAAAAATAGGTTGAAGTGGGCAAAATAGTAAAAAGCTGGCAAAAAATGGGTGAAAATAGCAAAAATGGGTGGAAGTGACAATATAGAAAAGTTACAGAGGGGCAAAAATGGCCTAAACGTAGCAAAGTATGGGTAAGGAGTGACAGAAAATGATCGAAAAGTGACTAAAATGGGCAAAAAGCAGCAAAGAGTGGCAAAAACGGGGATAAAACATGACAAAGAAATGGCAAAAAGGGGGGGAAATTAGGCAAAAATTGACTAAAAGGGGCAAAAAACTGCAAATTAGGGCAATGGAAATAAACAAACTAGAATGACCGTCTGAGGCGGCAGACCCACGCCTAAGCAGCGCCACGAGGAACTCACGCTCCCATTGATTACTATGGTGTTCAAAATTTCCAAGTCCAAGAAAAACTGAACAGGTGCGTGGATCAACACCAAAATCGAACTGATTCTTCCCTGTCACCATCCCAATATTCCCTGAAATTTTGGTGAAGATCCGACTTTCCATTCTGGAGTTATCTTGTACACATAAAAACAAACAAACAAAGATACGGAAACCTTTACATAACCCTGCCGATTTCATCGGCATGGATAATAAAGTTTGACGATTAAAGCCTACTGCCAAACTGATTAATGAGACACTCAATGGGTCATTTCTGAGGTCAAACTTTCCTTTTTAAAGGTTTTCTTTGGAAATAATATTTCGAATTAAGACATAAAGAGCCACAAATCATCACCAAAGAGCCACGCTGTGTTGAGTATCACTGCTTTAGTTGGCCCACATCAGCGTCTCCTTGCAGCCACGCTGATGTAAAATCATTCACCATTGCTCCTTGATGGTCATGAGCGGTGGGTAGTGACCGAAAGAACAAGATCGCAGATACAGGCGGCTGAAATGAGTTTCCTCTGCAGGGTGTCTGGGCTCTCCCTTAGAGATAGGGTGAGAAGCTCGGCCATCCGGGAGAGACTCTGAGTAGAGCCGCTGCTCCTCCACGTTGAGAGGAGCCAGATGAGGTGGCTCGGGCATCTAGTCCGGATGCCTCCTGGACGCCTCCCTGGAGAGGTGTTCTGGGCAGGTCCCACTGGGAGGAGACCCCAGGGAAGACCCAGGACACGCTGGAGAGACTATGTCGCACGGCTGGCCTGGGAACTCCTCGGGATCCCCTGGGAAGAGCTGGACGAAGTGGCCGGAGAGAGGGAAGTTCGGGCTTCCCTGCTTAGGCTGCTGCCCCCGCGACCCGATCTCAGATGAGCGGAAGAAGATGGATGGATGGATGGCACTGCTCCTTGATGTCTCATTTACCTTTAAAACTCTTAGACAGCTGAGCTGAGAAGTCAGAGGTCATCTGAACCTTGGGTTATCAAACATTTACCTTCTCACTGTTCCCTTACTTCCTTTTCAATCCATAACAAGTTCCTTTTTCGTGGTTGAGTTGATGCTGCAATCTTCTATCGACCTGAGTTTCCTTATTTTCTTTCAAAATTAAAGCAGTTCTTTCCAAACAGGAAGTCAGTTACCCTAGGTTGAGACAGTACTGAAATCCAAAATAAAAAAAAAGGAGTATTAAAAGTAAAATAGCAGTAAAGTTCTGATCATCTGACAGCTCTAGAGTAAACCTCACTGAGCTGCACAGCCTACCTTATCTATGTAGGGAGTAAAGGTCACATATTTTACTCTTTTAAGACAAGTTTATATCGGTCTCAGAGGTCTCCAAAACATGTCTGTGAAGTTTATTTCTGTAAAAACACTCCAGTATTGGTTTCTACATGTCTAAAAACTCCTCTGTTTCAGCCCTGCTGAGAACCAGCTGTTTCTGTGTCTGTGGCTTTAAATGTTAATGAGCTGTCTGACTCCGCCCATGACCCAACCCCTCTCAAGAAATGGATGTGGCTCTCATCCTCTCAGCTGCTCAGGAGAGGAGGGCAGAACTTTCTAAGTTTTAGTTAGAAAAGCCTGGAAAAGTGATTTTTGTATAATGTGTCCCCTTTAGGAGGAAGCAGGGGTATGAGGAGGACTCACAGCATGCGTAGTCCCTCCATCCCTCTGAACATGCTCCCGCTCACAGACTCCAGGTGATTGGCTGTCAGGTGAAGCTCCATCACTGAGGACGCACCTTCAAACGCTCCGTCCTCGATCTCTGAGATCTTGTTGTTGCTCAAGTTTCTGACGGAGAAAGCAAGAGGAACAAAAAACAGGAAATCAGAAACTTTTTTTTTAGTCTAGAGTTGATGCAAAGCTCTTTTCTCCAACATTTAGGTCAATGAACCCAATCTTAGTATGCTCAGTCAGGGAAATGCTCTCGAGACTAAATTCATTCTTTACTAGTCAATCTGTCAGAATCATTCAGTTTTATGAAAGTTTTTATTTTTCCAGGGTTAAATCTGCAGAAATCTGCAGGACAAAGGCTAACTCCGCCTACTATGCCCATGCTCAGAGCTCAGTTAACACGATGATCGACCTTCTACCCCTGAAGTCCTTCCTAGGCTGCAGCCTTCATATGAATAGTTGACCTACGTTTAAAAGCCAACTGTTTCTCATATTAGTTTAAGGATGTATCAGATTACCTTATAAATGCAAACAAAGTTCCAAAAAAGTTGGGACACTGTGTAAAATGTGAATAAACAGATGTCAATGACGGACTGTTGTTAAAAGAAGAGGGGATGCTACTCAGAGGTAAACACGGCCCTGTCCCGACTTTTTTGAGATGTGTTGCTGCCATCAAATTCAAAATGAGCCAAAATTTTAATGAAATGGTAAGATGTCTCAGTTTAACATCTGGTATGTTGTTTATGATCTATTGTGCATAAAATAAGCTTAAGATTTGACAATCTTTGACCTCGGTTTACACAGTGTCCCAACTTTTTTGGAACTGGGGTTGTTTGTGTGTAATCAGCAGTTCTCCTACATTCCTCCATCTTTCTACACATTTAAACTGCTTGTGTTTTTACTTCAGATACGTTGAAAATGTTCAGCCACACTGTTTCTTCTTAACGATGATTATCATAATAATTATAAAACCATGAGCACACTTAGACGTGTCTCTGATGTCTGGTCGTCATTGTTGTAGAGTTTCTGAGTGACCTACATTTTCTTCAGCTGCGTCAGACCTTTGAAAGCTCCGGTGGCCTCCAGCACGGAGAGGTCGTTGTTGTTGAGACGCCTGGGACGGTCCCAGAGAGCGGCCGTGAGGAGGACGGGGCAAAAAAACACATGGTTAGTTTGGTATGAGTGTGCATCCATGCATGATGAGTCCATACATGTCAACACGGATCTCCATAAAGTGTCTGTACAGCAGTGTGTTCATATGGATGTGTGTGAACAGAAAATGACAGTGAATACCACGGGGACGAGAGACGATAACACACACTTTAAATAAAAGCAGACACCAAAGAGAAAACCCTGAAGAGAGGCAAAGACAATATGATCAATTTATATAGTGAGAACATGTAGAGTTAGTTAGTCCAGGGCAAAATCACAGCAGAAAAGATCATGAAGTCAGATATCCATTAGTAAAGTTGATCATTAATCAGAAGAACTGAAAGTTTTGCTCAATCATGCTGCTTGGAAGTCATCACACTGACATTCTGAACCATTATTGTGACCAAAAAAATAATTCAGATTACTTTGGACTCTAAAAAGTTGAGTAGGCCAAACTACAGAAGCCCTGAAGTTCCTGCTGTAGTACACCTGACTACCTCCTCCTGTCTGCACACCTGCTCCACTACCAGCCTCCTTCTATCTTGAGGACCTGAATGCAAGATCGAAGGCAGCCGTTGCCATGTCAACCAGGATTGTTTACTATAACTGGAGCCAGTGGGTAAATTAGAGCGCTTCCACGTTAGGCCCTATTGTTTCCGTGTCGCGGCGTGATTCCTCTCCCTCCCCCCTCCCAGCGTGCTTTCACACTAGCAACACCGAACCATGCCAGGGCCCATTCGCGTATTTACTCGGTACGAAACAGCAGGTGGCGATATGCGCGTACAGCGTTCACGAACCTGCCGAAGAGGAGCGAGAAGAAGAGACTACCATGGCAACAACTCGGGTCATGACCTGAGCGAAGATTGTTTTTGTTTCAAGCTGGCAAAAAAGTCCATCCTGCAGCCATGGGTGATTTAAAATCACTTTAAGATGCCAGAAACTTCTCTCTTCATATCTGCACATCTACTACAGCTCAGAGGATTAAATGGGCTCGCGCTGTGCAGATACAGCGGTTTTTGAGGTGACAGGAGACTTTCATTGCCTTTGCGCTTCCTCTCACTGACTCCAACTTGTGTTCATCTGTAAGGTGAGTCCCAACAGAACGTTTATTGGCTGGATTCCGATGATTTCTGCCCTTTATTGACAAAAAATGTAAACAAACTGCCTCACCATGGAAAGAAGTTTAGCTTTTATGATGACGTCATAAAGCTGATTCGACGCTCTGTCTCGTATCCGACTGCGGATAATCTCATCCAAACTGAGCCAGAATCCACTTGAATCGCGCCAGAGACCACCTCCCCAAGTGGTCCTGGTGCCCGGGTCGTTTGCAATCACACTACCGAAACGAACTGGACTTTGGGCTCAAGTGCACTCAGATCCAGAACCGGGCCCCTAGTGTGAAACACCCTTAAACTCTTGCTGAAGATGGTCAGAAGAAGAGCAAAAATATCTTTTCACCAAGAAAATCTTTCAGTGTGGTTCTTTGCTCTACTTTTAATGAAGAAACGTTCTGATCAAACGATCGCTACAGCTAACCTGACACGCCAGATGGATTTGTTTCATCCATCTGGGAAAGCTTCAATAGGAAACGTTTGAGAAAAGGTAGAGGATTTGAAAAAAACTCAGAGTGTGATTGGATGAACGTTCTGTCACATCCCTACGGGCCAATAAGAGCAACAAAACACGTGACGTAGCAGTTATCGAGCTGCACGTGCGCAGCTAAGGAATAACGCGAAACGGGCGTGTCCATCTGCAAGGTTACGCTACAGCTGCATCCATGCCACCCTTATTTTCAGGCCAGTAGGGGGCGCTGTGATGTGGTATTTGCATGTAGGTGTGATCAGGCTAAAGAATGCAGAATAATCTATCCAAAAGTTAATACTGGTCATTTAGCACCATAAAAAGGGCCTTATTTTGAAATTAAGGCAGTGTTACTCAACCCTGCTCAAACAAAGAGCCAAACTGTTGAAAATACCTTCGCAAGAGCCACAATCTAAGAGGTGAAAGTAGCAACAACAGCTTAAGTAGCATTTAAAATAAGTCAAAGACGGCAAAAATAGTCAATAAGCAACAACAATGGGTGAAAAGGGGCGAAAATGGGACAAACGTGGCTAAAAGAAGTGGCAAAAATGGGGAGAAAAGGAAACAAGTGTTATTTAATGGCAAAAGGAAGCTGAAATAGGTGAAAAGTGGCAAAAAAAAAAGGTAAAAAGGGCAAAAATTTGAAAGAAGTGGCAAAAAATGGTGAAAAGTGGCAGAAAGAAGTGGCTAAACAGGCAAAAAGTAGGAAAACTGTGGTTTTAATGACAAAAGGTAGCTTAAATAGGCGAAAAGTGGCAAAAAAATGGTAAAAAAGGACAAAAATTTTTTTAAAAAAGAGCAAAAATTTCAAAAAAGTGGCAGAAAGTAGTGGCAAAAACCAGCAAAAAGTAGGAAAAAAGTGGTATTTAATGACAAAAGGAAGCTGAAATAGGTGAAAAGTGGCAAAAAATGGTATAAAAGGGCAAAAATTAAAAAAAAAAAAAATGGGACAAAAAATTGTGAAAAATTGGCAGAAAGCAGTGGCAAAAACTGGCAAAAAGTTTTTTTTGTTTTTTTTTTTAAAGTGTATTTTAATGACAAAAGGTAGCTTTGATTCAAAAAGTTTGCCTTTTTTAAGGTTTTCTGGGGGAATAACATTTAAAATTAAGACATAGAAGAGCCACAAATAATCACAAAAGAGCCACATGTGGCTCCAGAGCCACACGTTGAGTATCACTGAATTTAGGTAAAGCTGGCAGACTTCCTGTTGGGGTTCTGGCGTGGGTCCAAGAGGCTTTTTTGTAGTTTTCATGGTGACGCATATGCAGACCTAAAATGTTCAGCCTAGGTTTAATGGTGTGTGGGGGCTGATTAAGTAAAGATAGATGGCAAAGTCATAATTCAATGTTTGGGGCAGAATGCAGCACTATGCTGAAAACTCCAGCTTTTGATAACTGTAGATCTCCAACTCTAGGATCAGCAAGAAAAATCTGGAGTCCATCAGAGGAAATCTCTCAGACTAGTTCAATAAAACCATCAATCTGCAAAATAAAATTAAACGAATCTAAATTTGCCCTGTATGATCTCACTTCCTGTGCATATTTTTTATAGCCAGTATATTAGTTTTTTGTTCATCTGGACATGATACATATTTGTACCAATTTTCATGCATGTAGCTAAAACCAGTGGGAGGGGCTATCCAAAAAGGCCTCTAGGGGCGCTGTGGGGCCTGTTTTTGTTGCACATATAAAAACCACAAGAACATAGACTTATCAGCAGGACTGATACGTGAGCACAGTTTGGTGACTCTGATAACTGTTTGAAAATGAGCAGATATTTTTAGTCATGCGTGCAGTGTTTGTGTTGACGTGATCGTGTTTTTGTCTCACAGCTCTTCGGTGGACGACGGCAGGTGTTCAGGGAACTTGGTGAGTCTGAGGTTGGAGCAGTCGACCACGTTCGCCTCACAGCGACATTTAGCCGGACACACGGGCTTACTGTTACACTCGAAGCTCAGACGCCTGTCTTCAGTACCTGCACAGACACAGAGCAGTCCATCAGAAAACACAAATGTCCCAGGCTCTATGAAGAATCTTAACACACAGCAGACAGCAGGACTGTTCTGCTTCTGTCCCAGAGCAGGAAACACTGTCAGGCTGTTTGGGTTGAACTGATTGATCGCCCTGGGACCAGAGATATTCTTACTATTGACACCATGCACGTCAGCTCTGCAGGTCTTCAAAATTAAAGCCAGGTTTATGCCATTTTTATGCCAGTTCCTGGTCCTGCATCCTCATTCCCTGTTTTTTTTAACACAGGAAGCCATGGTGACTGAAACCAAGTATATTATGCTGCAGATGGAGCTGATAAATATTGATTAGTAATTGATTATTCTGTAGCAGGTACACCTCCAGGCTAAGATTGATCAGGCATAAGAAGAGAAGCCTTGAGAGTGAGTGATATACAGGAAACAGGATTACCTGGGATGTGGTACTGCTCCTTGGCTGCCATGAGAAAAAGAGAGAAACAAACTACATCAGTCAGAGGTTTGAAGCTTTGAAGTCCACAAACACACACTAGTACACACACACACTAGCACACACACACACTAGCACACACACACACTAGCACACACACACTAGAACGCACTCCAGTTCCTGGAGCAGGTCTGGCAGAAACAGCTGAACATTTTTAAACATGGAGGCAGGCGTGAAACAATCTGTCTCCACGTTGTGTTGTTCCGTGCAGCGACGTGTCGGTCTGTGCGCGGCGCTTCAGGACTGGCAGGAGACTAAAGCGGCGAGGAACAGTTAATGTGGCGATCAGAGAGCCGGACATGGTTTAGGGGCCAGAGGCTGGCTGAACACGCCGGCTCAGTCCAGGTGAAAGAAAAACAGAAAAAAGCTGCCGGAGCTTTTAGCGCTTTTAGTGACGACTGACAGAAACATTTGGAGATTCATGGTAACACACTCTGCTGCCCTTTCTGACTAACACTGCAAGCTTCTCTGAGGTTATTCACCACACTGATGAACTCTGACTCAATACAGATGAGAGGATTCATCTACACATTACTCACAACAGCTGCTCTCACTCTTTGGTAGAACTCACAGAAACAACTGGACCCAAACGTTACTAAAAACAAACAAACAAACAAATAAAAAAAGACGTGCAATATCTATAGATCACTGATCATCAACTGGTGGCCCGGGGGCCATATCAGGTCCCCCAAAGCTTCCTGTCTGGTCCCCGAAAGATCATTAAATTCAGAAAGGAGGAAAAGAAGATTTCATGGTTTTAAGAGTATTCTTTGGCTTTAAATGTCTACAGCTGGTAAATCCATCCCACAAATAATTAATACTAAAACAGTTTTGGAATGACTTTACATTTTGAACTGTTTTGACTGAAATTTACTCTGATAATTAGATATTTAAGAAGGGTTAAGGTTGGCAGAAGTGCTGCAAAAATGACCAGATAAAGTGGTGAAAAGGGGTCAGAGAGTAGCAAAAATGGTGACAAGTGGCAGAATGGGTTGTTGAGTGGCACAAAGGGACAAAAAATGGAAGAAAAAGTTGTGATAAAAGGTTAAAATGTGGCAAAAAATGGTAAAATAGGAAAAAAGGGGCAGAAAGTATCAAAAACAGGTTACAAATGACAAATATAGTGCAAAAAATGTCATTAAAGGGGTTAAAGGTGACAAAAATAGAGTAAAAGTAGAGTCAAAAAATGGATAAAAGAGTGGCACAAAGGGGATAAAACATGCAGGAAAAGTGGTTTAAATGGGTTAAAGAATGGCAAAAATTGGGTTAAAGAGGCATAAAGTATCGAAAATAGGGAAGAAGTGGCAAAAATTGGTTTAAAGTTGCAAAAAATGTTGAAAAAATGAAATGAAAAGGGGGTTAAAGAGTAGCAAAATAGAAGAAAAAGGGCAAAAATGGATAAGAGTGGCACAAAGGAGATAAAACGTGCAGGAAAAGTGGTTTAAATGGGTTAAAGAATGGCAAAAAAAGCATCAAAATTAGGTTAAAAGTGGCAAAAATGTGTTTTAAAGTTGCAAAAATTGTCCAAAAAATGTATTCAAAAGGGGTTAAAAAGTGGCAAAAATAGAATAAAAATGGCACAAATGGGTAAGAGTGGCACCAAGGGGATAAAACATGCAGGTAAAGTTGTTTAAAGGGGTTGATCTTGCAAAAAAATGTGTTAAAGAGGCAACAAGGGGCAGAAAGTATCAAAAAGGGACTAGAAGTGTCTAAAATGAGTTAATACTAGAATTATAGCCATTCTCTGGGATTTTCAGCGGCCCAGCTGTTCTGTTGTCAGGTCTGTCTCCTTGAGTCCTGCTGCGATTCCCAGAGTTTCTGTCGAGACTAAACCTGGCCCTCGTGCAAATGTGCTTGATGACCCCTGCTCTAGATGGTGATATTTTTACTGCCCAGGCTTTTACCTTTGACCACAGCCACAGCCTGTGTCAGACTGGCTGCGTGTTTGCTGCATGTCAGCTGCTGTGCGTGTTGGTTTCATCTTCACCATCACAGCTTCAACACCAGGCATGTGTGCTCCACCTTTAGGGTATCCAACCATCAGGGTAAAGTCCCCTCTACAGCCTTGGTTCCCAACCTGGGGTCTGGGAACCCCTAAGGGGAGGTCCCAGAGATTTCAGAATTAGGGCCATTCAACCTGTCTAAATCAGGATAAAAAAACATGAATGGTTCATACAAAAGTCTAATAACACCAACTGATTTTGGCTAAATGATGAAAACTATTCAAACTGATGTGTATTTTTGACAGCAATAAGCCTTTTTTGTTTGGATTTATGGGGCCACAGCTCTTAGATATGTGAAGGGGGGCTCATTGGAAAAAGGGTTGGGGACCACTGCTCTATAGCACCCTTCTAGTGGACAAAACATGATAAAATGCCCATTAAGGTGATCTCCAAGTGGATGAAATGTAAAAGAAAGAATCCTTTCAAAGTTTGACAATACATGGTTATGCCACCTCTATGGCGGCTCCCTGTGGATAAAACATGGTAAACTGCCCTCTATGGGGCAGTGGATGAGAGGGGCTAAAGTGTAAAACAACACCCTCCAAGCTGCCCTTCTAATGAATAAAACATGGTTCAGGGCTGTCTGCTGGACACTTCTAATGAACAAAACATGGGTCAGCGCCCTCTACAGTCAAAAACCTGTCCACTAGGGGGCCCTCCAGGTATTTAAATGCCTGCTAAAGTGCAATTCCAATGAAAAAACATTGTTAAGTGCCCTCTATAAAATCACCATAAAGGGCCCTCTATAGCAGGGGTTCTCAAACTTTTCGGGGCTAGGGGCTCCTTACAGGGCAGAACATTTTCAAGGACCCCCACATAGCCCTCATGCTGATTAAACAACAGCCATTCATAATCCTTAATGCTGTATTTTAAACTCTTCAACCTAAATTTAAGCTCTTGTCCAGTTGAGTGTGGCTTCTTACTTTTTGAAATCTTTGAGCAGCCAAATAAGAAGCCCTCTGTGCTTTTTTAAGTGTGACAAGTGATAGATTTATGTGATATCTCACAATCATACCTGAGATTTTATTGGCCCAAAGCTGAATTATGTAGGAGTCATTGGTTTAGTATGGTTGTTTTATGATGCTGTGGCCCCTGTATGTATTTATTTGACTTTAAATGACATGGCATTACTTTAATAACTTATTCTGAATTATTTTGCGGACCCCCAAACTGTGGCTTGCAGACCCCCAGGGGTCCCTGGACCCCAGTTTGAGAACCGCTGCTCTATAGTGTCCTTCCAATGAACAAAACAGCTAAGCACAATTGTTGTGTACTATCAGTAGAAAAACAGGGTTAATCACATTGGTGATGCCATTCCCATTGGCACAATGTAAGAAATTCCCATTAAGTTTATTTATTTATTTATCTGTTTATTTGTCAGGGACAATACATAAGCATCGCTGCATTTAATTACAGTGCAACCGATGTAATGTATAAAAGACATCTAGCCATGGCTAATCTGCAGTCCTTGTCCCTGGTTAGGCTTTTAAGAAATAACACATATGATACAAGAGAATAAAACGGACATAAAAGACTAACAATGGCAGTAGACATAAACGAACAACCACAAAAAATGCATAAAAACAGCAGCAGCAAGACAAACATAAACATGCAGCCACATACATAAAAGCTAACAGCAAGACAAACATAAACATGCAGCCACATACATAAAAGCTAACAGTAAGGCAAACATAAACATGCAGCCACATACATAAAAGCTAACAGCAAGACAAACATAAACATGCAGCCACATACATAGAAGCTAACAGTAAAACAAACATAAACATGCAGCCACATACATAGAAGCTAACAGTAAAACAAACATAAACATGCAGCCACATACATAGAAGCTAACAGTAAAACAAACATAAACATGCAGCCACATACATAAAAGCTAACAGTAAGACAAACATAAACATGCAGACGAATGACGATGACGAAAACGACAGTTGCCTTATCAATGGAAAAACATGGTTAATGACCCTCTACAGCGCCCCTCCACTGGACGAAACATGGCTAAGGACCATCTTCTGTATCCTTCCAACAGGCCAAACATGGCTGAGCTCCCTCTACGCTGCTTTTTAATGGGCAAAATGTAAAAATGCCCTCAGAGTTGGACTCTCAATTGACAAACCATGGTGAAGTGCCCTCTATGGCGCCCTTCACCATGGTTCAGACCTGGTTAAGCACTCTTAATTATGTCCTACCAAAACATGGTTAAGTGCCTGATCTGCTTGGTTCATCTGTTCTCGTCTTCGGCAGAGTTAGAAAAAAAAAAAAAACAGAAATGGCTGTTTGGGTAAAAAACAGCACGTCAGCACGGACTGACGTTTAGGCTGCTAGGACGCTCAAACAGGAAACGATAGAAAGGAGCAGATTTGGTCGCACGTGCTCACTCATGTCCCAGCAGTTAGGACATTCATACAGCATCTCTGTGAGCTACAAACAAAGACGTGACTGTGTTTGACTGCTGCTGACATGTTCTTCATATAAATGCTAATATGGCACACGTATGTCAGATGATGGTTTTCATTCCTTCCACATGATGTTTGGATATTTCTCCAGAGGAAAGCTTCGCATTTCAACATCTAACATATTCAGCTGAAGCTGACAGCCTCTGTCTGTCTCACACACACACACACACCCCCACACACACACACACACTGACCGGAGCAGCGAAACTTGTTGCTCTTGATCTGTGCGATGCGTTTGTTGGCGAGGCGGCGGGGGCTGGCGCAGCGAGCCCCACTGGTCTCGATGGGGTTCGAACGCAGGAAGTCGGCCAGCCACTTCACATTACAGTCACACACGAACGGGTTCTGGGCCAGGTGGCTGATGGGAAATCACAGGGGGCAGCACATCAGTCAGATCGGAGTGGATGGAGTGGAACGGAGCAGAAGAGAACCTAAAATAGCAGCGAGCGTGTTTTTTTCTTACAGCGTCTGGATGCTGTGCAGAGAGCTGAAGGTGCCTTTGGCCAGACTCTGGATCTTGTTGTCATAAAGAGACAGCAGAGCCAGATTCTCCAGATCCTTGAACACTGACGCTCGGATGCAGTGGATCTTATTGGCATTCAGGAGCCTGGTGCACGAAAACACATCACATCATGTCAACTAGAATAATGGACACAAGTCTTGACCAAAGGCTGTAGAGAGATGCTTCAGGAAACAGTTAACAGACTTTAAATAATGGCAGTGCCAGAGAGAGGATAAATGACGGCTGAAAAACGTAAGCAGACCTGAAAAGCTCTCAAATGTTTCTGTTATAAAATAAAATGCAGTTTGGTCTCCATCACATTTCAGAAAACCAAACCTGTGCAACAGATGTCTGCTGTTTTTAAATACAGGGAAAAGAAGGAAACACAAACGGAAACATGAAGAATGAAAAAACTATAAAAAGATGGCAAATGAATGCAGAAAAGACACAGAAGGAGAAAAAATGTCAAAGTTTGAAGCAGAAAAACAAAACGAGAATATCTGGACCTACAAAGAAACGGTGTGGTTTTAAACCAGGCATCAAACTGAGTTTGTTCAACTCAAGTTAACCAGACCTGCCTCTAATTTTGTGCAACACGTGAACTAGAGTTAAAGAAACTTAGAGCTAAAATGCTTTTAACAGCAAATAACTTGTTCAAGGTCAGGAGGCATTTTACATTTGAGAGCATGAAAAAATTTGTAAAGAAATTAAAAAAAACAAAGAAAATAAAATCTATCAGAAAAAAGCAAAGACGAGAGAAAAGAAAGACAGAAAAGGAAAGGAAAGAAAGGAAGGAAGGAAATGAAAGGAAAGGAAAGGAAAGGAAAGAAAGGAAGGAAGGAAATGAAAGGAAAGGAAAGGAAAGGAAAGGAAAGAAAGAAAAGAAAGGAAAGGAAAGAAAGAAAGACAGAAAAAGAAAGGAAAGAAACGAAGGAAGGAAAGGAAAGGAAAGGAAAGAAAGAAAGACAGAAAAAGAAAGGAAAGAAACGAAGGAAGGAAAGGAAAGGAAGAAAGAAAGAAAGAAAGAAAGAAAGAAAGAAAGACAGAAAGAAAGAAAGAAAGAAAGAAAGAAAGAAAGGAAAGGAAAGAAGGAAAGGAAAGGAAGAAAGGAAAGGAATGGAAAGGAAAGGAAGGAAGGAAGGAAAGGAAAGGAAAGAAAGAAAGGAAAGGAAAGGAAAGGAAAGAAAGAAAGAAAGGGAAGGAAAGGAAAGGAAGGAGTCTGCAGACTCTAGTTTCTCCCTGACTAAAGTCTACAGACTCTAGTTTCTCCTGACTAAAGTCTACAGACTCTAGTTTCTCCTGACTAAAGTCTACAGACTCTAGTTTCTCCTGACTAAAGTCTGCAGACTCTAGTAGTCTACAGACTCTAGTTTCTCCCTGACTAAAGTCTGCAGACTCTAGTAGTCTACAGACTCTAGTTTCTCCCTGACTAAAGTCTGCAGACTCTAGTTTCTCCCTGACTAAAGTCTGCAGACTCTAGTTTCTCCCTGACTAAAGTCTGCAGACTCTAGTAGTCTGCAGACTCTAGTTTCTCCCTGACTAAAGTCTACAGACTCTAGTTTCTCCCTGACTAAAGTCTGCAGACTCTAGTAGTCTACAGACTCTAGTTTCTCCCTGACTAAAGTCTGCAGACTCTAGTTTCTCCCTGACTAAAGTCTGCAGACTCTAGTTTCTCCCTGACTAAAGTCTGCAGACTCTAGTTTCTCCCTGACTAAAGTCTACAGACTCTAGTTTCTCCCTGACTAAAGTCTGCAGACTCTAGTTTCTCCCTGACTAAAGTCTACAGACTCTAGTTTCTCCCTGACTAAAGTCTGCAGACTCTAGTTTCTCCTGACTAAAGTCTACAGACTGTAGTTTCTCCCTGACTAAAGTCTACAGACTCTAGTTTCTCCCTGACTAAAGTCTGCAGACTCTAGTTTCTCCCTGACTAAAGTCTGCAGACTCTAGTTTCTCCCTGACTAAAGTCTACAGACTCTAGTTTCTCCCTGACTAAAGTCTACAGACTCTAGTTTCTCCCTGACTAAAGTCTACAGACTCTAGTTTCTCCTGACTAAAGTCTACAGACTCTAGTTTCTCCCTGACTAAAGTCTGCAGACCCTAGTTTCTCCTGACTAAAGTCTACAGACTCTAGTTTCTCCCTGACTAAAGTCTACAGACTCTAGTTTCTCCTGACTAAAGTCTACAGACTCTAGTTTCTCCCTGACTAAAGTCTACAGACTCTAGTTTCTCCCTGACTAAAGTCTACAGACTCTAGTTTCTCCTGACTAAAGTCTACAGACTCTAGTTTCTCCTGACTAAAGTCTACAGACTCTAGTTTCTCCCTGACTAAAGTCTACAGACTCTAGTTTCTCCTGACTAAAGTCTACAGACTCTAGTTTCTCCTGACTAAAGTCTACAGACTCTAGTTTCTCCTGACTAAAGTCTACAGACTCTAGTTTCTCCTTGACTAAAGTCTGCAGACTCTTGTAGTCTACAGACTCTAGTTTCTCCCTGACTAAAGTCTGCAGACTCTAGTTTCTCCTGACTAAAGTCTACAGACTCTAGTTTCTCCCTGACTCCTATGACTCCCTCATACTAAACACAGTCAGAGTAAAGGTGGTTGAAATAAACGTCTGTGTTTGGGACTTACAGCAGCTCCAGAGAGGACAGACCGTGAAACACTCCACTGGGCAGCTCCGTGATCTTATTCCCGTACAGAACCCTGCACACAGAGAGAACACACACACTTACTGCCATGTTTTCTCTAAACCTATCTAAAACACACCAAACCTCTGTGGTTATCTAGTAACCTGCAGTTTTAAATGTGAATGATCCGCCTACAACACTGTAAAGCTTCTGTGTCAAATCCACGCTGTCTAAAGATGGAAACCATAGATGGAACTAATTTTCTTCTTCTCTTAAACAGAGCTGCTACTCAAGCAGCCAAGATGTAGAGAAAAGCTGTTCTCACAGGAAAATATTCACTAAAATAACTGGGGCTGGCTTTGAACATGCATCAGAAGGAGCCAGAGTGTTGTGGGTTTAATTTTCTGTTTCTGCATTGATATGGTTTGGGCCCAACTGTTGCAGAAGTAAAGACACTGTCACCATTACAATTAAATCTGTAATGTGACAAATTATAGAGAAATAATAACACCAAAAACTAAATGTAAAGAGCTAAACACAGAATTAAAGCCACTTTAGGCTTCTACGGGTTAACCAAATCAATCACTAGTTAATATGAGAGCTTAAACTCTTTTAACAGGCATTTACTAAAGCTTCAGGAAAGGTGCAAAGAACTGAAACTATAGAGCAGGATCAGAGATTTTTATGACAGCGTTCAAGTTTTTGTTTGCAGCTGATAATTTAAATTGACTTCCACCCCTGTTTTAGATGATGAATAATTTTTTTTGTTTATACTCCATATAATTGTACATATCTGTACAATTACAGATATGCACTCTTAAATGTATTCTGAAGCCAGAACAAGACATTAAAACTTGGTTTGTTCTTGTTGGCAGAAGGCAGGCACCACTGAGAATCATTCAGACCAACAGAGGGACGTAAACAGCATCATGTGCAGAAACATGGAGGTATAAACAGGAATAATGCACACATAGATAAACACACAATGGCAAAGGTGCAGCAGCAGCTTTAGCATTAGCAGCAGCATTAGCAGCAGCATTAGCAGCAGCATTAGCAGCATTAGCAGCAGCAGCATTAGCAGCAGCATTAGCATTAGCAGCATTAGCAGCAGCATTAGCAGCATTAGCAGCAGCAGCATTAGCATTAGCATTAGCATTAGCATTAGCAGCATTAGCATTAGCAGCATTAGCATTAGCAGCATTAGCAGCAGCATTAGCAGCAGCATTAGCATTAGCAGCATTAGCAGCAGCATTAGCATTAGCAGCATTAGCATTAGCAGCATTAGCAGCAGAATTAGCAGCAGCATTAGCATTAGCAGCATTAGCAGCAGCAGCATTAGCATTAGCAGCATTAGCATTAGCAGCATTAGCATTAGCAGCAGCTCTTGAGTTCAGTAGTGTCGGTACTCACAGAGAGTTGAGAGCTCGGAGGCCGTGGAAAGCGTCCGGGGCGATCTCAGATATCTGGTTGTTGCTCAGGTCTCTGGGAATCAAACACACATGAAACATTTAGTCTGAATTTTTCACACAGGACCACCAGGTCTGGACTTTTTCTGTTAATAAAAAAAAATAAAAAAAAAATCGTCATTTAGAAACTGCATTTTGCCCGCGACCCCCAAAATAAAGGCGCCAGAGACCAGGGACCCCCACTGAACCTGGAGGTGGTAGAACAGCCATGGACATCCCAGAATAGTCGTGCAGACACGGCCGCACATAAAGAGGCATAAAGGAGGAGCTTTCTGGGATCCAGCCAAAGTGGGGACCATGGAGGTCAGCGAAACCACGGCCCAGCTGTGAAAACCATGTTTTATATTTGACCTGAATAATAACCGCTCTGATCACGGAAACAAATACCTTTTTTATTCATTTATGTAGATAGCCTTCTTAAAATGACAATAATTTTTGGTAAAGACATAATTTAAATGGATTAAAAATGTTAACATTGGTTAATAATGGCAAAAAAATGTGGGAAAGGTGGTGAAACTGAAGAACATTAAAGATAATTAAAGAACATAAATGGGTTAAAAGTGGCAAAAATTACATAAAAGTGGCTAAAAAGATCATCAAAATTGCGTTAAAGTGGAAAAACAGGTACAAAAAGTGGTAAAAGGGATTGAAACGTGTCTAAAATGGCTGCAGAAAATTGGTGGAAATTAGGAGGACTGGGATGAAAAAAATCATATAATCTTGCAAAAATATGTGAACTGTTAGAATAGGCCAAAAGGCATGTAAAAAGTGGTTAATGGGGCAATAATGGGTCAGAAATAGAAAGTGGCAGGAATTGGTTTAAAAGTGTCAAAAAAGGTGGAAAAAAGTGGTAGAAAGAGTTTAAAATGGACAAAAATGGAGTTTAAGAGGCAAAAATGGGCTAAAACGGACAAAATTAGTGTTAAAAAGTGATGAAAAAGGTTAACATTTGGTGAAATTGGTGTAAAGAGTCAACAGACTAATTTAAAAGATATTGTTAGGTTTTTTAAGGTGTCTGGTGACCCCGGGGGGTCCCGACCCCAAGGTTGAGAATCACTGCTGTAGATGACCGGCACATCTACACTCAGTAATCATGAGTCTTTAGTGTGTATTTATAGAAACCAATATTTCAATTAGATGCTACAAATTTAAGACCTGTAGACAGGCATGTCAGACTGTTTCATAGTTTTTATGGGCCCTAATCTTCCCTCCATTGATTGATCTACTTTAAACACCCTGTAAAAACATGAATAAGCATTTCAAACCCCCACAGGTTTCAGTTTGGCAGACTTTCTTTATTTAGAGCAGTGATACTCAACATGTGGCTCTCCAGCTACATGTGGCCCTTTTATGATTATTTGTGGCTCTTTTGTGATTATTTGTGGCTCTTTTGTGATTATTTGTGGCTCTTTTGTGATTATTTGTGGCTCTTTTGTGATTATTTGTGGCTCTTTTGTGATTATTTGTGGCTCTTTTATGATTATTTGTGGCTCTTTTGTGATTATTTGTGGCTCTTTTGTGATTATTTGTGGCTCTTTTGTGATTATTTGTGGCCCTTTTGTGATTATTTGTGGCTCTTTTGTGATTATTTGTGGCTCTTTTATGTCTTAATTTTAAAGATTATTCTCCCAGAAAACCTAAAAAAAAGAGAAACTTTTGTTTCCACTTTTCACCCATTCAAGCTATATTTTGCCATTTTTTCCAACATTTATTCCACTTTCATCCAATTTTTGCCCTTTTTCACATTTTTTGCCATGTTTTGCCCACTTAAACTGTCTTTTGTCCATTTTTGCAGCTTCTTTTTTTTTTTTCTTAATTTTGCCATTTTTAGCCTGTTTTGGTCACTTTATTCCAGTTTTTGTTACTTTTCTTCTAAATGAGCTACCTTTTGCCATTAAATACCACTTCTTTCCTTTTTTCCCAAATTTTTGCCTCTTCTTTTTGTCACTTTTTTCCCCCCAGTTTTTGCCCTCTTTCACCATTTTTTTTGCCACTTTTGTCCATTTAAGCTTTCTTTTACCATTAAATACCACTTTTTTCCTACTTTTCACCCATTTTTGCCACTCTTGACTGTGTTTTGCCCATTTTAGTGACTTCCACTCATTTTTGTCACTTTTGGACCAATTTTGCCACCTGTAACTCATTTTTTTGTTACTTCTCAACCATTTTGCTACTTTCTAACAATTTTTCCACTTTTTCTCCCCATTTTCGCCTCTTTTCACACATTTTTGCTGCTTTTTACCACTTTTGCCACCTTTGACTTATTTTTATTGCTACTTAAAGCCATTTTTGCCACTTTTCACCTCTTAGATTGTGGCTCTTGCAAAGGTATTTTTCAACTATTTGGCTCTTTGGTTGAGCAGGGCTGAGTAACACTGATTTCGAGGAATAAAAGAAGCGAGTCAGCAATTTTAAAGGTCACATATTTAACCCTTTAAAGGCTCAAACATACTTCCTGCAGAATGTCGGCAGTCATCAGAGCTTCCATAGTCCAGCGCACTGCCATGTAGTAGTTTCCTGTGAAATTTCCATGAAATCCTACATTTCCCACAATCCTTGCGCGTTGTTTACATTTTTCTGTCATGGCGTCCTACACTGATGACGAGGAAAGGGAGCTGCTCTGCCTGCTGGCGTAGCAAAGCAATAAAATTAAGAGATGGTGGTATGTAGGGCCGTTACATGCAGTAAAGTAAATGTAGTTAATTTACATTAGATGTAGTTAATTTACATTAGATGTAGTTAATTTATATTAGATGTAGTTAATTTATATTAGATGTAGTTAATTTACATTACATGTAGTTAATTTACATTACATGTAGTTAATTTACATTAGATGTAGTTAATTTACATTAGATGAAGTTAATTTACATTACATGTAGTTAATTTACATTAGATGTAGTTAATTTACATAACATGTAGTTAATTTACATTAGATGTAGTTAATTTACATTAGATGTAGTTAATTTACATTAAATGTAGTTAATTTACATTAGATGTAGTTAATTTACATTAGATGTAGTTAATTTATATTAGATGTAGTTAATTTACATTACATGTAGTTAATTTACATTACATGTAGTTAATTTACATAAGATGTAGTTAATTTACATTAGATGTAGTTAATTTACATTAGATGTAGTTAATTTACATAACATGTAGTTAATTTACATTAGATGTAGTTAATTTACATTACATGTAGTTAATTTACATTAGATGTAGTTAATTTACATTAGATGTAGTTAATTTACATTACATGTAGTTAATTTACATTAGATGTAGTTAATTTACATTACATGTAGTTAATTTATATTAGATGTAGTTAATTTACATTAGATGTAGTTAATTTACATTAGATGTAGTTAATTTACATAGATGTAGTTAATTTACATTACATGTAGTTAATTTACATTACATGTAGTTAATTTATATTAGATGTAGTTAATTTACATTAGATGTAGTTAATTTATATAAGGTGTAGTTAATTTACATTAGATGTAGTTAATTTACATTAGATGTAGTTAATTTACATTACATGTAGTTAATTTACATAAGATGTAGTTAATTTACATTACATGTAGTTAATTTACATTACATGTAGTTAATTTACATTAGATGTAGTTAATTTACATTACATGTAGTTAATTTACATTACATGTAGTTAATTTATATTAGATGTAGTTAATTTACATTAGATGTAGTTAATTTATATAAGATGTAGTTAATTTACATTAGATGTAGTAAATTTACATTACATGTAGTTAATTTATATTAGATGTAGTTAATTTACATTAGATGTAGTTAATTTACATTAGATGTAGTTAATTTATATAAGGTGTAGTTAATTTACATTAGATGTAGTTAATTTACATTAGATGTAGTTAATTTATATTAGATGTAGTTAATTTATATTAGATGTAGTTAATTTACATTAGATGTAGTTAATTTATATTAGATGTAGTTAATTTACATTAGATGTAGTTAATTTACATTACATGTAGTTAATTTACATTAGATGTAGTTAATTTACATTAGATGTAGTTAATTTACATTACATGTAGTTAATTTATATTAGATGTAGTTAATTTACATTACATGTAGTTAATTTATATTAGATGTAGTTAATTTACATTAGATGTAGTTAATTTATATTAGATGTAGTTAATTTACATTAGATGTAGTTAATTTACATTACATGTAGTTAATTTACATTAGATGTAGTTAATTTACATTAGATGTAGTTAATTTATATAAGATGTAGTTAATTTACATTAGATGTAGTTAATTTACATTAGATGTAGTTAATTTACATTAGATGTAGTTAATTTACATTACATGTAGTTAATTTACATAAGATGTAGTTAATTTACATTACATGTAGTTAATTTACATTACATGTAGTTAATTTACATTAGATGTAGTTAATTTACATTACATGTAGTTAATTTACATTACATGTAGTTAATTTACATTACATGTAGTTAATTTACATTACATGTAGTTAATTTACATTACATGTAGTTAATTTACATTACATGTAGTTAATTTATATTAGATGTAGTTAATTTACATTACATGTAGTTAATTTACATTACATGTAGTTTATTTATATTAGATGTAGTTAATTTACATTACATGTAGTTAATTTACATAAGATGTAGTTAATTTACATTAGATGTAGTTAATTTACATTACATGTAGTTAATTTACATTACATGTAGTTAATTTACATTACATGTAGTTAATTTATATTAGATGTAGTTAATTTACATTACATGTAGTTAATTTATATTAGATGTAGTTAATTTACATTAGATGTAGTTAATTTATATAAGATGTAGTTAATTTACATTAGATGTAGTTAATTTACATTACATGTAGTTAATTTACATTAGATGTAGTTAATTTACATTACATGTAGTTAATTTACATTAGATGTAGTTAATTTACATTACATGTAGTTAATTTATATTAGATGTAGTTAATTTACATTACATGTAGTTAATTTATATTAGATGTAGTTAATTTACATTAGATGTAGTTAATTTACATTAGATGTAGTTAATTTATATAAGATGTAGTTAATTTACATTAGATGTAGTTAATTTACATTAGATGTAGTTAATTTACATTAGATGTAGTTAATTTATATAAGGTGTAGTTAATTTACATTAGATGTAGTTAATTTACATAAGATGTAGTTAATTTACATTACATGTAGTTAATTTACATTAGATGTAGTTAATTTACATTACATGTAGTTAATTTACATTAGATGTAGTTAATTTACATTACATGTAGTTAATTTATATTAGATGTAGTTAATTTACATTACATGTAGTTAATTTACATTACATGTAGTTAATTTACATTACATGTAGTTAATTTACATTAGATGTAGTTAATTTACATTAGATGTAGTTAATTTACATTAGATGTAGTTAATTTATATAAGGTGTAGTTAATTTACATTAGATGTAGTTAATTTACATTACATGTAGTTAATTTATATAAGATGTAGTTAATTTACATTAGATGTAGTTAATTTACATTAGATGTAGTTAATTTACATTACATGTAGTTAATTTACATTAGATGTAGTTAATTTACATTAGATGTAGTTAATTTATATAAGGTGTAGTTAATTTACATTAGATGTAGTTAATTTACATTAGATGTAGTTAATTTATATAAGATGTAGTTAATTTACATTAGATGTAGTTAATTTACATTAGATGTAGTTAATTTATATAAGATGTAGTTAATTTACATTAGATGTAGTTAATTTACATTAGATGTAGTTAATTTATATAAGGTGTAGTTAATTTACATTAGATGTAGTTAATTTACATTAGATGTAGTTAATTTACATTACATGTAGTTAATTTACATTAGATGTAGGTAATTTACATTACATGTAGTTAATTTACATTAGATGTAGTTAATTTACATTAGATGTAGTTAATTTACATAACATGAAGTTAATTTACATTAGATGTAGTTAATTTACATTACATGTAGTTAATTTATATTAGATGTAGTTAATTTACATTAGATGTAGTTAATTTACATTACATGTAGTTAATTTACATTACATGTAGTTAATTTACATTAGATGTAGTTAATTTACATTAGATGTAGTTAATTTATATAAGGTGTAGTTAATTTACATTAGATGTAGTTAATTTACATTACATGTAATTAATTTATATAAGATGTAGTTAATTTACATTTACATTAGATGTAGTTAATTTACATTAGATGTAGTTAATTTATATAAGGTGTAGTTAATTTACATTAGATGTAGTTAATTTACATTAGATGTAGTTAATTTACATTAGATGTAGTTAATTTACATTAGATGTAGTTAATTTACATTACATGTAGTTAATTTACATTAGATGTAGTTAATTTACATTACATGTAGTTAATTTACATTAGATGTAGTTAATTTACATTACATGTAGTTAATTTACATTAGATGTAGTTAATTTACATTACATGTAGTTAATTTACATTAGATGTAGTTAATTTACATTAGATGTAGTTAATTTACATTACATGTAGTTAATTTACATTACATGTAGTTAATTTACATTACATGTAGTTAATTTACATTACATGTAGTTAATTTACATAAGATGTAGTTAATTTACATTAGATGTAGTTAATTTACATTACATGTAGTTAATTTACATTAGATGTAGTTAATTTACATTACATGTAGTTAATTTACATTACATGTAGTTAATTTACATAAGATGTAGTTAATTTACATTAGATGTAGTTAATTCATATTAGATGTAGTTAATTTACATTAGATGTAGTTAATTTACATTACATGTAGTTAATTTACATAAGATGTAGTTAATTTACATTAGATGTAGTTAATTTACATTACATGTAGTTAATTTATATTAGATGTAGTTAATTTACATTAGATGTAGTTAATTTACATTACATGTAGTTAATTTACATTACATGTAGTTAATTTACATTAGATGTAGTTAATTTACATTAGATGTAGTTAATTTATATAAGGTGTAGTTAATTTACATTAGATGTAGTTAATTTACATTACATGTAATTAATTTATATAAGATGTAGTTAATTTACATTAGATGTAGTTAATTTACATTAGATGTAGTTAATTTACATTAGATGTAGTTAATTTATATAAGGTGTAGTTAATTTACATTAGATGTAGTTAATTTACATTAGATGTAGTTAATTTACATTAGATGTAGTTAATTTACATTAGATGTAGTTAATTTACATTACATGTAGTTAATTTACATTAGATGTAGTTAATTTACATTACATGTAGTTAATTTACATTAGATGTAGTTAATTTACATTACATGTAGTTAATTTACATTAGATGTAGTTAATTTACATTACATGTAGTTAATTTACATTAGATGTAGTTAATTTACATTAGATGTAGTTAATTTACATTACATGTAGTTAATTTACATTACATGTAGTTAATTTACATTACATGTAGTTAATTTACATTACATGTAGTTAATTTACATAAGATGTAGTTAATTTACATTAGATGTAGTTAATTTACATTACATGTAGTTAATTTACATTAGATGTAGTTAATTTACATTACATGTAGTTAATTTACATTACATGTAGTTAATTTACATAAGATGTAGTTAATTTACATTAGATGTAGTTAATTCATATTAGATGTAGTTAATTTACATTAGATGTAGTTAATTTACATTACATGTAGTTAATTTACATAAGATGTAGTTAATTTACATTAGATGTAGTTAATTTACATTACATGTAGTTAATTTATATTAGATGTAGTTAATTTACATTAGATGTAGTTAATTTATATAAGATGTAGTTAATTTACATTAGATGTAGTTAATTTACATTAGATGTAGTTAATTTACATTAGATGTAGTTAATTTATATAAGGTGTAGTTAATTTACATTAGATGTAGTTAATTTACATTAGATGTAATTAATTTATATAAGATGTAGTTAATTTACATTAGATGTAGTTAATTTACATTAGATGTAGTTAATTTACATTAGATGTAGTTAATTTATATAAGGTGTAGTTAATTTACATTAGATGTAGTTAATTTACATTAGATGTAGTTAATTTACATTAGATGTAGTTAATTTACATTAGATGTAGTTAATTTACATTACATGTAGTTAATTTACATTAGATGTAGTTAATTTACATTAGATGTAGTTAATTTACATTACATGTAGTTAATTTACATTAGATGTAGTTAATTTACATTAGATGTAGTTAATTTACATTACATGTAGTTAATTTACATTAGATGTAGTTAATTTACATTAGATGTAGTTAATTTACATTACATGTAGTTAATTTACATTAGATGTAGTTAATTTACATTACATGTAGTTAATTTACATTACATGTAGTTAATTTACATAAGATGTAGTTAATTTACATTAGATGTAGTTAATTTACATTACATGTAGTTAATTTACATTAGATGTAGTTAATTTACATTACATGTAGTTAATTTACATTACATGTAGTTAATTTACATAAGATGTAGTTAATTTACATTAGATGTAGTTAATTTACATTAGATGTAGTTAATTCATATTAGATGTAGTTAATTTACATTAGATGTAGTTAATTTACATTACATGTAGTTAATTTACATAAGATGTAGTTAATTTACATTAGATGTAGTTAATTTACATTACATGTAGTTAATTTACATAAGATGTAGTTAATTTACATTACATGTAGTTAATTTACATTAGATGTAGTTAATTTACATTACATGTAGTTAATTTACATTAGATGTAGTTAATTTACATTACATGTAGTTAATTTACATTACATGTAGTTAATTTACATTACATGTAGTTAATTTACATTAGATGTAGTTAATTTACATTACATGTAGTTAATTTACATAAGATGTAGTTAATTTACATTACATGTAGTTAATTTACATTAGATGTAGTTCTTGTACTCTCTGTGGCGTGTCATACAGGTGTCGGTACTTTCGTATCTCGTACCTCGTCTCTCTTCAAAGCTCGTCTCCATCTCTCTCGCTCTGTTCCACCATGCGATGGTGGCAAGTGCGAAATGCAGGTCAGTGTCACATTTAATGCGGGTCGATGTGAAAAATACATGCCGAGCAGTGATTTGTGTGACACCAGTACGCGGAGCAGTCGTAAAATCTGAGCTCTGTGCGCACGGGCCTTGCGGACGTCCGCTTTGAGTCTTTCAACCACTACCACCACTTCCTCGTCTCCTTGACCGGCGGTGCGTCTTCAAACTCTCCCTCCAAAGATTTGAATAGAAACACACCCACAAATGCTGCTGGGATGGAACTTGCTCATGTCCGCCATCTCCTGGTGTAAAGTAGTAACAACATTAGGCACCATATTTGCAGCTAGAGCCTATTTCATTCAGCAACGTTGCTTTCACAATTTTGCGACTTTGGCACTTAAAGGGTTAACACGCTGATCAGAAAGCAGTGTCTGATCAAACATTACTAGATGTTCTCACAAAGAAGAAGACAGAGATCCAAATAAAAGCTTCATTATAATCTGCATGTGTTGCTTTAAAGTCTGTTTCAAGTGGTTTCTCTAAATCTGCCGTATAAAAAAGCACAGAAGAAGACTGAGAGCTGAGGGTTCAACATCCATGAATGCTGTTATTGTTCATTTCTGAACCACTAAATCTAATCTAATAAACGACATTCAGAAGAGCAGAAACCCCACTCAGAGACACGACTGGACTTCAATAAAGCCTGACAAATGTCTCAGACTCTCGGAGAGCCAGAGCCGGTCCACGGGCCAACTCCACGTCTTTCACATCTCTGATTGGCCGGCCGGGCCAAACCACGACATGTCCGATTATAAAATCCTTGTTCTGCTGCCACATGTCCGTCGCTCAACTGTCACAATAAATTTCAAGAGGAAACCATGAGAACCAGACTGGAAATGTAATCAACCCCCCGTCTGAGCGCTCGGGACTGTCTCGCAGTGATGATGTAAGAGGAGTGGGGAGGGAGGGGGGGACGGGACGAGATGCAGGGGGAGGAATGAACCACTGAGAGATGAAGATAGAGAGGAGAACGTCTGAGGATGGAAACAGGCAGAGAGAGAGGAAAAGAACAAAAACCACAAAGAAAAGAAGAAACTGGACTAGCAGAGAGTTCAGGCAGCTATTATTGTGGTCAAAGAGCTTTTTCTCCTCATATTCCCCAGATCGCAGCGATACGCGCTTGATTTATCATGCAGGACCCCTAAAAGGCCTCTGATGGGGGACTGGATCTGGCTGCTGTCTGACAAATCAAGCGCTCCTCCATGCTGAAAGTCCTCTGGGTCTGTTTGTTACGCAGGAAAACCACAGATCGCTGAGCAGTGGAGACAAAGATCCAGCTGGCAGATCAGAGTTTGGCCTTCTGGAGGCTGAAACGCTGCAATCTGATTGGCTGACAGGAAGCTCCAAACTCGTAGCATATAATGGATATTTCCTGGCTATGTGGTGTTAGCTTAGCAGGTCTCAAACTATCTTCTATAAGAAAATGCACACTGATAAGCCGCTTTATTAGGTACACCTTGCTAGTATTGAGCTGGACCCCTGTTGCCTTCAGATCTGCCTTTGTGACGGAGACTCAGGGGTGCAGGGATCATTACACATCAATGAAGAGAATCTCTTTTACCACCTCGTCCCAAAGGCGCTCTGCTGCAGCCGTCTACCTCAGGGTGCCAAAATATTTAAAACCAGCGGACACATTTTTGTCTGAGGGTTTGTGTTTGAACAGTACAGACTCTAAATGACATAATTAGCCTTTTAAGGCTGTGATGAAGGTGTTTCAGGTTTGCGTTGTTCATGCGCCCTCGTGGGGTTTGCATGGACTTCTCCAACAAGCACCATCACGGTTCTTCCTCACCTCAAAGCTAGGGGCCTGAGACTTGAAAAGGTTGAAATCTGGAGAGTTATTTGAGTGCATTTTTATGTTCAAGCAGAGGTGTCGAAAGTATTCACATTCATTACTCAGGCAGAAGTATAGACACTAGGATTTAAAAAGACGTCTGTAGGAGTTGAAGTATCAACTCAAGCTTTTTACTCAAGTAAAAGTGTAAAAGTTCTGGTTTCAAAACTACTTAAATTATAAAAGATAAAGTAATGTAAGGGGGGAAATGCCATTAAAGAGGTAGAGAACACTTTAACATTTTTTTCAACTGTACACTGAAGTATCTGACTGAACTATGATAAAACACATCAGTGTCGGTGTTATAGCAGAAATTTGCACCAAACTGATAAAAACCTGGATTTTATGGCTTTTAATGAGCTCAAACAGACATCTGCTTTGAAAAATCTTTTCTGAAAAGGTGGGGCTTATGTGACGTAGAAAGCGGTTTCTACGTCACATACGTCTCTATATAAAAGGTAGAGCGTTAGCGCCTCGGACTGACTTTCCCATTCAGAGCCCACTCCCATCCTCTTCTGCCTGCACTTGCACTGCTTCGGCTCTGAGAGCTCCGGCTGTAGTAACGCGGCTGCTGGAGCAAACAACCCAAACAAGACCATCTGAGACCACCACAGTCCACCACCACTCTGTAGCCTGCTGCAGGGGACTCTGGGAAAACTCCTCCACTTTAAAAGATCGCTATGAGGCAGCGGTGCTGTGGGACTCTGTCTGTGTCTCTCTCTGACAAGGGGACATCACTGTTAATCCGCCATCTGGAAAACCCTGTCCTTTTCCCCTCCCTCCTCTCAGAGCCAAACTCTTCACTTTCTGTGCATTTTTTTAATTATGGAAGTGGGCGGAGTTAGCTCTGAGCCGGGGGTTCACTTATCCTTAGTGACAAAAGCTTAGGCCGTGCCACAGGGTCCTATAGTGCGCTGCCTCACCTCCCAAAAACATTTTTCATTTATGCCCGTTGAAAATGAAGGCATTTTAGTACAATGCAAATACATTCAAGAACCATATCTGTGTACTACTGAGCGTTAACATGTGCTTCATGGAGCAGAAGACATGATGACTAGTTGCCTATACGTACTGGTCTTCCTGGCTACCAACCTCCTCGCTGGTGATTGGTTGGGACATTTCGCTCCAGTTCTCTTGAGCCTCTGCCACATACATCCTCGTACCAGGCTACATACGTCTGCTATTTCCTTGCTGGAGTGTGACGTGATTTATGTCACGTGCGCAGGTGCGATGGATCGCGTACAAACCAGTAGGGTGTCAGAATGGTATTATGTTTATACTTCTCATCCAACCACAATCAAACTCACTCTATCTGGATGGCGTGATTTATCTGGATAGGTTTGGGGTTTTTATTTGTGATTTTTGAACGATGACAAGGTGAAATGAAAACAAGCTGAAATGAAATAGGAGTAACGAGGTAGGGCGTGGCGTTGTAATGATGCATAGTTGGTGCAAAGACTGCCAAGAAAATATCCCTCACACCATTACACCACCAGCATCAGCCTGAACTGGTAATATAAAGCAGGGTGAGTCCATGCTTTCATGATGTTTATACTAAATCCTAGCCCTGTCATCCACATGTTGCAGCAGAGACTGAGACCCATCAGACCAGGGAATGTTTTTCCAGTCTTCTGTTGTCTAACTTTGGTGATTCTGTGTGCGTCGTAGCCTCTGTTAGCTGTTTTTACAGGAGTGACATCCAGTGTGGTCCTATGGTGTTCCCGTGGTAACAAGTGGTATTTTGAGTTAGTGTTGCCTTTCCTTCAGCCCCCAAAAGCTGGACAAGCAATCTGGAGAACCAGATATTTTTCCAGTGGGCCAATTCAATATGGGGTCAGGGTGATTTATCCGTGTTTGATCTAGTACACCTGCCTCTGGAGCAGGGGCAGCAGCCCGCTGGTTGTTTGTTTAATAATTACAGTTTACTGGTCCAATCACGCCTCCTAAAGGTCCATTTATGCCCCTCCTCACTCTGCTGCAGAGGTTCTCAACCTTTTCAGCCCCCGACCCCCAAAATAAAGGCGCCAGAGACCGGGGACCCCCGCTGTCCCTGAAGGTGGCTGAACACGCCTTCTATTGTAGTACAGTCATGTTCAGACAAGGCCGTCCATGAGGGGGGTAAATGGGGGAGCTTTATGGGGCTCAGCCAAACTGGGGGTCTGTGGTCAAGAAAACCATGGTCCATAGTAATCTTACGCCGTGGTATCGTTATTTCATATTTAACCTGAAAAAATAACCTCCCTTATCACAAAAAATGTATTTTTTATTCATTTGAGGAGTAAATAACCTTCGTAAAAATGTGATTCCCCATTGTTAAAGAAAAGAATTAAAATTGGTTTGAAAATTGCTAAAATGGGTTAATAATGGGAAAAAAAATGGTGGGAAAGGTGGTGAAATTGGATTTTAAAAGTAGCAGAAATGGGTAAGAAGTGGCAAAAATTAGATTATAGCAGCAAAAAATAACCAATAAAAGGCAAAAATGGATTAAAGTGTCAATAACGGGCATAAATATTGGTGTAAGGGGATTATCAAATGGCTGAAATGGCTTTGAGCGGCAGAAATGGGTGGAAATTTGGTGAAATTGGATAAAACATTGATATGAACTGTCAGAAAAGGGTTAACTAAGGCAGGAAAACAGGTAGAAATTGGTTGAACTGGCAAAAATTTGCATATCAAATAGTGAAATGCAGTTTAATGGGCGTAAAAAGTTGTTAATAGTGGCAATAATGGAACAATAGAGGCAACAATAGGGAGAAAGTGAAAAAATTGGTTTAGAAGTGGCAAAAACAGGCAAACAAAGTGGTGGACAGGGTTTCAGTTTGACAAAATTTGATTTTAGGTGGCGAAAACGTGTAAAAATGGGCAAAATTGGAGGGAAAAATGTATGAAAAAGGTTAAAATTTGGCAAAACTGGTATGAAGTGGCAATAGTGTAATTTTAAAATTATTCTTAGTTTTTTTAAGACATTTGCAGACCCCCCTCTCAGTATCTCGCGACCCACAAGGGGGTCCCGACCCCAATGTTGAGAACCACTGTTCTAAAGGTCTGTTTACACCCCTCCTCACTCTGCTGCAGCTTAGAGCAGTGGTTCTCAACCTTGGGGTTGGGAACCCATTGTGGGTCGCAAGACACTGAGAGGGGGTCGCCAGATTAGCTAAAAAAAACTAAGAATATTTTTAAAATTACGCTGTTGCCACTTTACACCAATTTTAACCCATTTTCATCCATTTTAACCCAATTTTTGCCAGTTAACACCTGTTTTTGTCAGTTTTAAACTCTTTCCACCACTTTCTTCTGTCTGTTTTTGCCACTTTTAAACCAATTCTTGCCACTTCAGATTAATGTTGTCTCTGTTGATCCATTATTGCCTCTATTAACCCCTTTTTACCACTTTTTTAACACCCAATTTTTCTCATTTTACCCACATTTCACTCTCTGATGTGCCAATTTTTGCTAGTTTAACCAATTTCTGCAAATATCTGCCTATTTTCTCTTTCTTAGTTAACACTTTTTGCCAGTTTATATCAGTTTTTCAATTAAATTTAATTTATCACCAAATTTCCACACATTTTTGCCAGTTTAAAGCCATTTCAGCCTCTGTTGAACTCCCTTTTACCACTATTTATGTCATTTTTCCCACTTTAACCCATTTTTTATTTTTTTTTTGCCATTGTTATGTCATTGTTGCTCCTTCTAACCCATTTCTGCTTCTTTTTAAATCCAATTTCACCACTTTTCCACTCTTTTGCCATTTTTAACCCATTTTAATTCTTTTTTTTTTTCTCCAACTAAAGGGATTCACATTTTCAGAAGGCTATTTACTACACAAATGATTAAACAGATATGTATTTCTTTGATAAGAGTGGTTATTTTATCAGGGTAGATATAAATGATGGTTATCACAGGTTAACTTTATAATGGATCATGGTTTTGCTGACCTCCATGGTCCCCCAGTTTGGCTGGGCCCCAGAAAGCTCTCCCAGTTACCCCCTTATGGGTGACCTTGTCTGCAGAGGACTGTCTTGGAAGTGCATGGCCGTGTTGATCCACCTTCAGGTCCAGTGGGGGTCCCCGGTCTGTGACTCCTTCATTTTGGGGGCCGTGGGCTGTAAAGGTTGAGGATCACTGGCTTAGAGAGTGAAACTAAAAGTTTCTGCGGGAAATTAAACGTCATTGATGGGATATGTAAAAAACTGTCAGTGGAGACAGAAGAGTTGTAAAGACTCTGCAGTCCGTCTGAATCTGCACACAGCTCTGCAGCTTCATGTGGAGGAGGAGGAGGAGGGAGGCAGACAGCAGGAGAGGAAGGTGAACATAAAAAGACTGTCTGCTCTTTGTTTATAAAGAAAACCATCTGAGGAAGAATGAAGAGATGCTAAAGTCCTCTTAGTACACCTGAAAAGTGCTCCGTTATAAGAAAAAGTCCTGAGAGTCTGCAGAAAGGCCTGTGGCAGTGTTGACGCTGAAGATGCCTGTCGTTCTTAGATGGAGCTCCTACTAATCTACGTCACCTGGTTAAAGTTTTTGTCACTCTATGAAGAGACAGAATGTGAAAGTGAAACACCTTTAGGAGGCTAATTTATCCTGACGAGCCCTAATCTTTGAATCTGTATGTAAAAGAGTTCAGACATGTTTGGAGCACTCACATCCGCCGAAGCTTCTTGTAGGAGGTGAAAGCGCCCGGAGGAACCGACTTGATGCCATTTTGCTCCAAACGTCTGAAGAGAGAGAAAGGACAAGAGGCAGAGGCAGACAGACATAAATAATTTGCCTTCAGCAGATAAAAACTCTACAGCAGCTGGATGTTGCTGCCGTCAGCAGGACTGTCTGAAGTTTCCATTTAAACTACTCAAACATTTGTCTGCATGCAACATTCATTCAGACTCCTGGTCTCCTGTCGTCTGTTTAGGGCTGATTCTCATTCAGACTGAAACTTCTTCTTCTCACAGGAAAGAAAAAGAACGTTTTAGAAATAGCCAGCGTGGTTTTTTACGTTTGTATTTCTCTGACCTAGAAAACTTCAATTCCTCTGAGAGCTGATTTGTGGAACAGAACTAAACAAGTAAGAGATGTCCTGAAAATTCCACAGACTCCGTGTCCATAGAGAATTTTCCCCATGTTTTTGCTCTAACCAGTAACTCACGACCTCTCCCACTGGCTCCATTCCTGACCTCAGCCCAATCACAAGATCCCAACTTCACAAAAAGCACATTTCTCTGATTGTCCCGGGTTGATTTGTCGTCGTTTTGCTTCCTGTTTGAACAAAATGTTGATGTTGTGATTGGATAAATGCTGGACGGTCTGTAGATGGTGTTTTATTTGGAAATTAAAGGAGCAGTCCGTGTATTTCTGTGTGTCTTCCTGCTGTTGTGTCTGCTTCTCTGAATGTACATCTGAGGCAGAGCAGAGAGGAACACAGAATTATAAAGACGTTTTTTTAACTTTTGAGTGGTGCCAGGAAACTCACATCTCAGTCATGGCCTCAGGTAAGTGGGCGGGGATGGCAGTGAGGCCCCTCCCCCGACAGTCCACGATGTTGTTGCTGCAGGAGCACATGGGAGGACAGGACCCGGACGCCAGGCTGCACGGCTGAACGAAGGCGCTGCCACCGTGGCCTGGAAACAGACAAAGCAACGTTAAACTTTAGCTCCATCATCAAACCCTGGAAAGAAGAGTGTTTGACTGTTTCCGTACCTGAGCAGGCAAAGTCGCTCTTCCGCAGCTCGGCGAGGTTGAGGCCCCTCAGAGTGGGGGGAGAGCTGCACTGAGTGTAGAGTCCTAACGCCGGCCGCTGCCGTAACCATGGAGACAGCCAGGCCAGGTGACAGTCACAGCGCAGAGAGTTAGAGTGAAGACGGCTGGGAGTGGAGGGAGGGGTAAGAGAGGAGTGAAGGAGTGAAGGAGTGAAGGATGCATGAAAGAAGAAGAGAAAAGAGGAAGAGAGAGGAGAGAGGGGAGAGGTAAAAGTGAGGAAGAGTAGGAGCAAAAGAAGAAAAGTGAAAAAAGAAGGGATGGAGAATGGTGGTGTAGGAGGAAGAGTTAGATAAAAGAAAGAAATTAACAGATTAGGATTAGGAGAGGAAAGAAAAGAAGAGTAAGGAAGGAGTGGATATGTGGAAAAGCATAAAAAAAGGTGGAAGGAAGAAAGACAGGAAGGAAGGACAGAGGAAAGGAAGGAAAAAAGGAACAAAAGAAGGAAGGAAGAATAGAAGGAAGGAAGAAATAAATGAACGAAAGAAACAAGGATGAAGTAAAGAAGGGTGTAATGAAGGAAGAAGAGAAAGGAGGAAGGAAGGAAGGGAAAAATTAACAGAAGAAGCAAGGATGGAGGAAAGATGGATGTACAGAAAGAAGAAAGGAAAGATGGAAGGAAGGAAGGAAGTAAGGAAGGAAGGAAGAAACAAATGACCGAAAGAAACAAGGATGGAAGAAAGAAGGGTGTAAAGAAGGAAGGAAGTAAGCAAAGGGAGGAGGGAAGGAAAGATGGAAGACAGTAAGGAACAAATGACCGGAAGAAAGAAGGATGGAGGAAAGAAGGATGTACAAAAAGAGGGAAGGAAGGAAGGAAGGAAGGGACAAATGAACAGAAGAAGCAAGGATGGAGGAAAGATGGATGTACAGAAGGAAGGAAGGAAAGATAAAAGGAAGGAAGGAAGAAATGAACAAAATAAGCAAGGATGGAGCAAGGAAGGACGTAAAGAAGGAAGGATGTAAGCAAGGAAGGAAGGAAGGAGGGAACAAATGACCGGAAGAAGCAAGGATGGAGGAAAGAAGGACGTACAAAAAGAGGGAAGGAAGGAAGGAAGGAAGGGACAAATGAATGGAAGAAGCAAGGATGGAGGAAACAAGGATGAAAGAAGGAAGGAAGGAAGCACAGAAGGAAGGAAGAAATGAACAAAAGAAGCAAGGATGGAGGAAAGAACAATGTATGGAATGGAGGAAGGAAGGAAGGGAGGAAGGGAGGAAGTAAGTTAACCAGCACAAAGGTCGACAGGGAAAAATGAAGTAGTAAAAGCAGTGATGAAATATGAAAGAAGAGAGAAGAAAATTAACTATCAGTATCTGACAGAGGCATTACCAATGATATTCTGTTTCCAGGAGAAAGAAATGGGGCATTCTGGGTAATGTAGTAGATGTGGGTGAAGAACTTACAAGGTTCGCAGTTTGGGCATGTGGTTGAAACTGGAGACGGGAATACTGCTGATGTTGTTGTTGTTGAGCGTGCTACAACAGAAGAAGACATTAAAGAGAGAGAGAGGGAGTAAATATGTGAAAGAAGAGCGAGTGAGAGGATATGAAGACAAAATAACAGGACAGACATCCTACTTGGCAGCACAATTTTTATACCACATTTCCTGATTGTTTGTGTAAAATATTATGTAAATGTAGCTGATAAACATTTATAAACATTTATAAACATTTAAAAACGTTTATAAACATTGATAAACATTTATAATCATTTAAAAAACGTTTATAAACATTGATAAACATTTATAATCATTTAAAAACGTTTATAAACATTGATAAACATTTATAATCATTTATAAACATTTAAAAACGTTTATAAACAATGATAAACATTTATAATCATTTAAAAACGTTTATAAACATTTAAAAACGTTTATAAACATTGATAAACATTTATAAACATTTAAAAACGTTTATAAACATTGATAAACATTTATAAACGTTTATAAACATTTACAAACATTTATAAACATTTATAAACATTTAAAAACGTTTATAAACATTGATAGACATTTATAAACATTTATAAACATTTAAAAACGTTTATAAACATTGATAAACATTTATAATCATTTAAAAACGTTTATAAACATTGATAAACATTTATAATCATTTAAAAACGTTTATAAACATTTAAAAACGTTTATAAACATTGATAAACATTTATAAACATTTAAAAACGTTTATAAACATTGATAAACATTTATAAACGTTTATAAACATTTACAAACATTTATAAACATTTATAAACATTTAAAAACGTTTATAAACATTGATAAACATTTATAAACATTTAAAAACGTTTATAAACATTGATAAACATTTATAAACTTTAAAAAACGTTTATAAACATTGATAAACATTTATAAACTTTAAAAAACGTTTATAAACATTGATAAACATTTATAAACATTTAAAAACGTTTATAAACATTGATATACACCGATCAGCAGTTGATTATTCTTCAGGTATAGTTAAGAGGAAAAGAGAGCAGACAGTCGCCCGTGGATGAAGAAATGCATGTTTGATATTTTCAGATAAGAGCAAGAAGATTTGGTTAGTAGCAACTTCATCCATAGCCAATTATCTAACTCTAGAGGCATGGTTCTCAACTGGTGGGTGGGGACCCAGGAGTGGGTCCCAGAGCCATTTCCAGTGGGTCAAAAATGCGTTCTTGGGGGGAAAAAAAATGGGAAAAATGTCTATGATGCATCTTTTGTTCCATCTCATGTAAAAATGCTCCATTATTCAGTTAAAACATTTGGTTATGACTGAACATTCTGATGAATTAGGGTTGTGATTTGTCATTATTTTATTTATTTTATTTTTTTATTTATTGTTATTTAACCAGGAGAAAACCTCACTGAGATTAAATCTCTTTTTTAGTAAGGAGGTCCCGACACTTAAACAGTTGAGAACCATTTCTCCAGAGTACACAGAATATACCTGAAGACTGGCAGTCACCCAGCAGATCCACCACAGGTGGTTTGCAGCATTTCAGTACTTGGAGGGATACTATGGTGCACGCGTAGACCACTGCCTAGGTTACACTGACCTTTGCCAGATGCTAGAGCTTAAGGCAGCCTTACACCTGACGACTGCTCCTCCGATTTCAAGGTCGCAGACAAAATTCCAAAGTAGGAGTAAAATCATGGGAGTCTTGCTAAAGTCACAGCTTGCTCCTGTTGTCTCAGTCGTTAGGTGTACGCTGGTCATTAGACTCGATTTTAGCCGTGTTAAGGCCGTCTTTCTTCTTTCTTGTTGGGAATTTCCACCACATGCATGATGGGAAATAATCTCAGAAGGAATCATTTTCTAGTCTTGTAGTTAGTGACCCAGAGTCTTTGCCAAATCTCAGTCTGAGACTAAAAATAATATTACCAGCAGATCAGTTTCTGCAGGTATCAGCTAACAAAGTTGAATATTTGCACTGGCAGATATGAAAAGTTCTTGTGATGTCTGCAGCCTCTGTATGGCCGTACATATCAGCAGCATAAACAATGGATCAGTCTTCAGTATTGGTCAAATGTTCAGCTGTACCATCAGGCTGTGTAGGGCGTTACCTACTCACTGAGAGACACTGGGAGCTCTGAACATTTTAGATGAAACTCCAAATATAAAACATCGATCAGACGGTCTGCTTCCTCTCTCAGCTCCTCTTGACCCACCCTCTCTTCACAGGAGACACCTGATGTTCTTTAGCATAAAAAGGTGAGTATATATCGGTGACGGCTTATATGAGTCTGGAAATGTCGGCATGATGGACGTCGGCAAAGATCTAACGCCCTGCATCCATAGTCTCCATTTATTACCTGGTTAATTAGATTTGTATGTTATTTATCAGGTTATAATCCTGCAATAACTAAAATGTTCTGCAGCAACACAAGATGACACCTGGAGTCCTGCTGAGATAAACCATAAAGCGATATTTTCATTTCCATAAAACAGATTTCTCAGGATACTCACAGTACTTCCAGAGATCGCAGAGCTCTGAACGCACCCTCCTCTATACAGCTGATGTGGTTTTTATCCAGCTGACTGAAAATAAAACATCAGATGACTTTTAATCACAAATCCAGTCTGTGTACATGGATGGATCACTTAAAACAGGAATATTTACATGCAGCTTGATTTTTTTACACGTTCATTATTATTTATCATTATCAAAATCATATTATCTGTCAGCTCAGCCTCAGTCCCTTTAAAGCCCCCGCCCTACCATTACCATTCACATCTGAGGGTAGAGCGTCCTGATTCTTGTTGAATGGAGGGTCAGGGTGAAGTCCTGGAGCTACATGGCCCTTCAGACAGAGATTTCCCTGAGGAACACTCCAAACTGTCACAGGGAATCTCCCAGAATGCTTTGAGGGCCCCTCAGCTGTCAAACGTATGCAGATGTAGGTGGTGTCGTTGCCACTAAGGCTTGACAACCATCTGATATTTTAATTCATGTTGTATATTAAAACCAGGTAGTAGAAGTAAAAGCTAGAAATGAACCTAAACCTCAGTCCTTCCTCAGGACAACGCTGGATTATTGTCTCTGTCCTCAACACTAGTGCAGAACTCTCTAGATAATCTCCTGCCTCATTTAAACTGTGACAGAAAAGAAGGAAGGATGTAGAGAAGGAAGGAAGGAAGGAAGGAAAGAAGGAAGGAAGGAAGCAAGGAAGGCAGGAAAGAAGGAAGGAAGGAAGCAAGGAAGGCAGGAAAGAAGGAAGGAAGGAAGGAATAAACAAAAGAAGCAAGGATGGAGGAAAGAAGGACATAAAGAAGAAAGGATAGAAGGAAGGAAGCAAGGAAGGAAGGAAGGAAGGAAGGAAGGAACAAATGACCTAGAGAAGCAATGATGGAGGAAAAAGGATGTAGAGAAGGAAGGAAGGAAGTCTGATTTATGACTGAGTGGATCTCTCTCAGGCTTTAGTCTGCAGGAAATGTCTTAGTGGGAGTCAGCATGGACACCAACATGAAGATCTGAACCCTGAGAATAAAGACTCTGGAGGGCAGCTTTAGACCAGGATGCGAACAGGATAATCAGTCTGTCAGACTGGACCATTAGCTGTGTTTCCTTGCTACCATTAGCTGTGTTTTCTTGCTACATTAGCTGTGTTTTCTTGCTACATTAGCTGTGTTTTCTTGCTACATTAGCTGTGTTTTCTTGCTACATTAGCTGTGTTTCCTTGCTACCATTAGCTGTGTTTTCTTGCTACATTAGCTGTGTTTCCTTGCTACATTAGCTGTGTTTCCTTGCTACCATTAGCTGTGTTTTCTTGCTACATTAGCTGTGTTTCCTTGCTACCATTAGCTGTGTTTTCTTGCTACATTAGCTGTGTTTCCTTGCTACCATTAGCTGTGTTTTCTTGCTACATTAGCTGTGTTTTCTTGCTACATTAGCTGTGTTTCCTTGCTACCATTAGCTGTGTTTCCTTGCTACATTAGCTGTGTTTTCTTGCTACATTAGCTGTGTTTTCTTGCTACATTAGCTGTGTTTTCTTGCTACATTAGCTGTGTTTTTTTGCTACATTAGCTGTGTTTTCTTGCTACATTAGCTGTGTTTTCTTGCTACATTAGCTGTGTTTTCTTGCTACATTAGCTGTGTTTTCTTGATACCATTAGCTGTGTTTTCTTGCTACATTAGCTGTGTTTTCTTGCTACATTAGCTGTGTTTTCTTGCTACATTAGCTGTGTTTCCTTGCTACCATTAGCTGTTTCCTTGCTACCATTAGCTGTGTTTCCTTGCTACATTAGCTGTGTTTTCTTGCTACATTAGCTGTGTTTTCTTGCTACATTAGCTGTGTTTTCTTGCTACCATTAGCTGTGTTTTCTTGCTACATTAGCTGTGTTTTCTTGCTACATTAGCTGTGTTTCCTTGCTACCATTAGCTGTGTTTTCTTGCTACATTAGCTGTGTTTTCTTGCTACATTAGCTGTGTTTTCTTGCTACATTAGCTGTGTTTTCTTGCTACATTAGCTGTGTTTCCTTGCTACCATTAGCTGTGTTTTCTTGCTACATTAGCTGTGTTTCCTTGCTACATTAGCTGTGTTTCCTTGCTACCATTAGCTGTGTTTTCTTGCTACATTAGCTGTGTTTCCTTGCTACCATTAGCTGTGTTTTCTTGCTACATTAGCTGTGTTTCCTTGCTACCATTAGCTGTGTTTTCTTGCTACATTAGCTGTGTTTTCTTGCTACATTAGCTGTGTTTCCTTGCTACCATTAGCTGTGTTTTCTTGCTACATTAGCTGTGTTTTCTTGCTACATTAGCTGTGTTTCCTTGCTACCATTAGCTGTTTCCTTGCTACCATTAGCTGTGTTTCCTTGCTACATTAGCTGTGTTTTCTTGCTACATTAGCTGTGTTTTCTTGCTACATTAGCTGTGTTTTCTTGCTACCATTAGCTGTGTTTTCTTGCTACATTAGCTGTGTTTTCTTGCTACATTAGCTGTGTTTTCTTGCTACATTAGCTGTGTTTCCTTGCTACATTAGCTGTGTTTTCTTGCTACCATTAGCTGTGTTTTCTTGCTACATTAGCTGTGTTTTCTTGCTACATTAGCTGTGTTTTCTTGCTACATTAGCTGTGTTTCCTTGCTACCATTAGCTGTGTTTTCTTGCTACATTAGCTGTGTTTTCTTGCTACATTAGCTGTGTTTTCTTGCTACATTAGCTGTGTTTTCTTGCTACATTAGCTGTGTTTCCTTGCTACCATTAGCTGTGTTTCCTTGCTACATTAGCTGTGTTTCCTTGCTACCATTAGCTGTGTTTTCTTGCTACCATTAGCTGTGTTTTCTTGCTACCATTAGCTGTGTTTTCTTGCTACATTAGCTGTGTTTTCTTGCTACATTAGCTGTGTTTTCTTGCTACATTAGCTGTGTTTCCTTGCTACCATTAGCTGTGTTTTCTTGCTACATTAGCTGTGTTTTCTTGCTACATTAGCTGTGTTTTCTTGCTACATTAGCTGTGTTTTCTTGCTACATTAGCTGTGTTTTCTTGCTACATTAGCTGTGTTTCCTTGCTACCATTAGCTGTGTTTCCTTGCTACATTAGCTGTGTTTCCTTGCTACCATTAGCTGTGTTTTCTTGCTACATTAGCTGTGTTTTCTTGCTACATTAGCTGTGTTTCCTTGCTACCATTAGCTGTGTTTTCTTGCTACATTAGCTGTGTTTCCTTGCTACCATTAGCTGTGTTTTCTTGCTACATTAGCTGTGTTTTCTTGCTACATTAGCTGTGTTTCCTTGCTACATTAGCTGTGTTTTCTTGCTACCATTAGCTGTGTTTTCTTGCTACATTAGCTGTGTTTTCTTGCTACATTAGCTGTGTTTCCTTGCTACCATTAGCTGTGTTTTCTTGCTACATTAGCTGTGTTTTCTTGCTACATTAGCTGTGTTTTCTTGCTACATTAGCTGTGTTTTCTTGCTACATTAGCTGTGTTTACTTGCTACCATTAGCTGTGTTTCCTTGCTACATTAGCTGTGTTTCCGTGCTACCATTAGCTGTGTTTTCTTGCTACATTAGCTGTGTTTTCTTGCTACATTAGCTGTGTTTTCTTGCTACATTAGCTGTGTTTTCTTGCTACATTAGCTGTGTTTTCTTGCTACATTAGCTGTGTTTTCTTGCTACATTAGCTGTGTTTTCTTGCTACATTAGCTGTGTTTTCTTGCTACATTAGCTGTGTTTCCTTGCTACATTAGCTGTGTTTCCTTGCTACCATTAGCTGTTTCCTTGCTACCATTAGCTGTGTTTCCTTGCTACATTAGCTGTGTTTTCTTGCTACATTGGCTGTGTTTTCTTGCTACATTAGCTGTGTTTTCTTGCTACCATTAGCTGTGTTTTTTTGCTACATTAGCTGTGTTTTCTTGCTACATTAGCTGTGTTTTCTTGCTACATTAGCTGTGTTTTCTTGCTACATTAGCTGTGTTTACTTGCTACCATTAGCTGTGTTTCCTTGCTACATTAGCTGTGTTTTCTTGCTACATTAGCTGTGTTTTCTTGCTACATTAGCTGTGTTTTCTTGCTACATTAGCTGTGTTTTCTTGCTACCATTAGCTGTGTTTTCTTGCTACATTAGCTGTGTTTCCTTGCTACCATTAGCTGTGTTTTCTTGCTACATTAGCTGTGTTTTCTTGCTACATTAGCTGTGTTTTCTTGCTACATTAGCTGTGTTTTTTTGCTACATTAGCTGTGTTTTCTTGCTACATTAGCTGTGTTTTCTTGCTACATTAGCTGTGTTTTCTTGCTACATTAGCTGTGTTTTCTTGATACCATTAGCTGTGTTTTCTTGCTACATTAGCTGTGTTTTCTTGCTACCATTAGCTGTGTTTTCTTGCTACATTAGCTGTGTTTTCTTGCTACATTAGCTGTGTTTTCTTGCTACATTAGCTGTGTTTTCTTGCTACATTAGCTGGGTTTTCTTGCTACCATTAGCTGTGTTTCCTTGCTACCATTAGCTGTGTTTTCTTGCTACATTAGCTGTGTTTTCTTGCTACCATTAGCTGTGTTTTCTTGCTACATTAGCTGTGTTTTCTTGCTACATTAGCTGTGTTTCCTTGCTACCATTAGCTGTGTTTTCTTGCTACATTAGCTGTGTTTCCTTGCTACCATTAGCTGTGTTTTCTTGCTACATTAGCTGTGTTTTCTTGCTACCATTAGCTGTGTTTTCTTGCTACCATTAGCTGTGTTTTCTTGCTACATTAGCTGTGTTTCCTTGCTACCATTAGCTGTGTTTTCTTGCTACATTAGCTGTGTTTCCTTGCTACCATTAGCTGTGTTTTCTTGCTACATTAGCTGTGTTTTCTTGCTACCATTAGCTGTGTTTTCTTGCTACATTAGCTGTGTTTCCTTGCTACCATTAGGTGTTTTTTATTGCTACATTAGGTGTGTTTTCTTGATACATTAGCGGTGTTTTTCTACATTAGCTGTGTTTTCTTGCTACATTAGCTGTGTTTTCTTGCTACATTAGCTGTGTTTTCTTGCTACCATTAGCTGTGTTTTCTTGCTACATTAGCTGTGTTTCCTTGCTACATTAGCTGTGTTTTCTTGCTACATTAGCTGTGTTTTCTTGCTACATTAGCTGTGTTTTCTTGCTACATTAGCTGTGTTTTCTTGCTACATTAGCTGTGTTTTCTTGCTACATTAGCTGTGTTTCCTTGCTACATTAGCTGGGTTTTCTTGCTACCATTAGCTGTGTTTCCTTGCTACCATTAGCTGTGTTTTCTTGCTACATTAGCTGTGTTTTCTTGCTACATTAGCTGTGTTTTCTTGCTACATTAGCTGTGTTTTCTTGCTACATTAGCTGTGTTTCCTTGCTACATTAGCTGTGTTTTCTTGCTACCATTAGCTGTGTTTTCTTGCTACATTAGCTGTGTTTTCTTGCTACATTAGCTGTGTTTCCTTGCTACCATTAGCTGTGTTTTCTTGCTACATTAGCTGTGTTTTCTTGCTACATTAGCTGTGTTTTCTTGCTACATTAGCTGTGTTTTCTTGCTACATTAGCTGTGTTTCCTTGCTACCATTAGCTGTGTTTCCTTGCTACATTAGCTGTGTTTCCTTGCTACCATTAGCTGTGTTTTCTTGCTACATTAGCTGTGTTTTCTTGCTACATTAGCTGTGTTTTCTTGCTACATTAGCTGTGTTTTCTTGCTACATTAGCTGTGTTTTCTTGCTACATTAGCTGTGTTTTCTTGCTACATTAGCTGTGTTTTCTTGCTACATTAGCTGTGTTTTCTTGCTACATTAGCTGTGTTTCCTTGCTACATTAGCTGTGTTTCCTTGCTACCATTAGCTGTTTCCTTGCTACCATTAGCTGTGTTTCCTTGCTACATTAGCTGTGTTTTCTTGCTACATTAGCTGTGTTTTCTTGCTACATTAGCTGTGTTTCCTTGCTACCATTAGCTGTGTTTTCTTGCTACATTAGCTGTGTTTTCTTGCTACCATTAGCTGTGTTTTCTTGCTACATTAGCTGTGTTTTCTTGCTACATTAGCTGTGTTTTCTTGCTACATTAGCTGTGTTTTCTTGCTACATTAGCTGTGTTTTCTTGCTACATTAGCTGTGTTTTCTTGCTACATTAGCTGTGTTTTCTTGCTACATTAGCTGTGTTTTCTTGCTACCATTAGCTGTGTTTTCTTGCTACATTAGCTGTGTTTTCTTGCTACATTAGCTGTGTTTTCTTGCTACATTAGCTGTGTTTTCTTGCTACATTAGCTGTGTTTTCTTGCTACATTAGCTGTGTTTTCTTGCTACATTAGCTGTGTTTTCTTGCTACATTAGCTGTGTTTCCTTGCTACCATTAGCTGTGTTTTCTTGCTACATTAGCTGTGTTTTCTTGCTACATTAGCTGTGTTTCCTTTCTACATTAGCTGTGTTTTCTTGCTACATTAGCTGTGTTTTCTTGCTACATTAGCTGTGTTTTCCTGTCTTATGCTTTGTAATCCTGAGTCTGTTTTCCGGTTTTCCGTCTGCTTACAGGTTTTTGAGGTCTACGGCTCCTCTGAAGGCTCGCCTTGGGATGGCCTGGAGGAAATTCTCGCTCACGTCTCTGCAAAGAGAAAAAAAAGAAAACTGTTGCTGAGAAACTCTGACAAGAGGAGAGTTTGTGGTGAATTTATAGCAAAAGAAAGCGAATCTCATAAACCCATGTTTGATTTAAAATAGAACTAAAAATAGAAGCTCAGTTTGAATTTAATGACAGCACATCTCAAAAAAGCTGGGACATGGCAAAAAAAGGCTGGAAAAGTAAGAGGTGTTAATGAAAAACAGCTGGAGGAGCATTTCACACCCAACTAGATTAATTATCAACAGGTCAGTAACATGACTGGGTATAAAAGGAGCATTTTAGAGAGGCAGAGTCTCTGGAGGATTCCTGGTTCATCAATCTGTGAAAAACTGAGTCTACAATTGTGGAACGATTTCAGAAAAATGTTTCTCTGCGAGCTGAAAGTGAATACTGGATGCTGGTGATCTTGGGGCCCTCAGGGGCCACTGCATGAAAACAGGCTGAAGCTGTATCACGTCAAAGAAGAAGCAATATGAGCCATAAGTTTTTCTGGGCAAAAGCTCATTTAACATGGACTGAGGAAATGTGGAAAACTGTTCTGTGGTCAGAGGAAACCACAGACGCCGTGTCCTGTGAGATAAAGAGGAGAGGGAGGAGAGACTTTAGAGCTACATACGCTCCCATCCAGACAACGTCTCTGTCAGGGAAGGCTGCCACTGTTTCAGCAAGACCATGCTAAACCACAGACCACATCCATCACAGCAAACAGCAACGCAAAGAGCAAGGAAAAAAGGATGTAAGGAAGGGAGGAAGGAAAGAAGGAAGGAAGGAAGGAAGCAATAACTGAATGAAAAAACCAAAGAACAAATTACAGAAAGAAGGATGGAGGAAGGAAGGATGTAAAGAAGGAAGGAAGGAAGAAATGAACAAAAGAAGCAAAGATGGAGGAAAAGAAGAACCAAATGACCGAAAGAGGCAAGGAAGGGGGGAAGGAAGGAAGGAAGGAAGGAAGGAAGGAAGGAAGGAATGACAAAATTAACAAAAGAGGAAAGGAAGGAGGAAAGAAGGACGTTAAGAAGGAAGGAAGGAAGCGAGGAAAGGAGGAAGGAAAGAGGGAAAGAAATAAGGAAGGAACAAAAGACTGAGAAAAGCAACGATGGAGGAAAGAAGGAAGAAAGGAAGGAATGAATAAAAGAAGCAAGGATGGAGGAAAAATAGACGTAAAGAAGGAAGGAAGGAAGCAAGGAAGGGATGAAGAAAGAAAGGAACAAAAGAAGCAAGGATGGAGGAAAGAAGGACATAAGGAAAGAAGGACAGCATGGCTTCACAGGAGAAGAGTCCAGGTCCTGAACTGGTCTGCCTGCAGTCACCAATAGAAACATTTGGAGCATCAGAAAAGGAAGAAGACCCAGGACTGTTGAGCAGCTAAGAAAAGAATGGGACAACATTCCTCTCCCATCAGCTGGCCTCCTCACTGCTCAGACGTTTACAGACTGTTGTTAAAGAAGAGGGGATGCTGCACAGTGGTAAACATGGTCCTGTCCCTTCTTTTTTGAGATGTGTTGTTGCCATCAGATTCAGAATAAGCTAAAATTTTCATGACATGGTGAAATGTCTCAGTTCAACATCTGCTATGCTGTTCATGGCAATCATTGACTTCTGTTTTTATTTACTTTTACAAAGTGTCCCAGCTTTTCTAGAATTTGGGTTTTATACTAGGCATGAAGGCAGAGGTTTGAGTTCCTCTGCTGTGTCCAGATTGTTATAGATTAGACAGTCTTAATCTGATTAATCCTAACTGTTAGATGTAAATATGCAGCAGTGTTTTTGTATTCACGCTGGGACGTCCTGCAGCTTTCACCCACTCTGAGTCCTCTTACTCTCAGCATGGTTCGCTTCATTAACCATCTCTTTCATACCAGTCTAAACACCAGTTCCTCTTTATCTTAATGCAGTTCCTTCCTAAAGCCTTGAGGGATCTCTGGTAATCCGATTTCTGAGATTAGAGGGTAAAATGTGCAATAAGAGGAAGAATAAAGAGTTACATAGGAAAACTGATGGAGAAGGTAATATCAAAGATAAACGATAAAGAGAATTAAACTGATAAAAGAGAAACTAAAAATAGGTTTTTGAAGCATGTGAGCATGTCTGGGTCTGACCACAGAGGATGTAGATCATCGCTGGCTGCCCTGCAGGACCTCAGACATAGTCCATTACCATCAGGGTCAAAGCAGAGAGGCTGACAGAGGAGGAAACACCCACTTACTGTCCCAGACCTCCACTGGACAGACACTGCTGTTTCACAATCAGACCCACAGTCCCTCAGCACAAGACGGACCTGAACCTGAGAGTTTTACAAACTTGAAATAAGTGAAGTATGATGATTTATGGGGCTGTTTGTCTGTTTTACTCTACCTCCTAGAGTGTTTCAAATATGGAGGAGGTTTAGGCTCATTTATTGATAATGTACTGTGCTGTTTGGTGCCCGCCAGATTCAGGAATATTTCCTGTGTTTTCAGGTCATGTATCTACATAATTCCATGTGGGATGGGTTATAGAAATGACCTGACAGGAAAATAAAATATTAATTTATTAATTCAGTATGTGTCTGTTACTGTTCGTGCTACCGATGGTGGAAGATATATGGTACAAAATTATGTCTAGCTTTGGTTATAACAACAATATGATCTGATACGTTACAGTACTTTACGTTACTATACAATATGTTACGAACACTACGATCAATACAGTACGACACAATATGTTACAATACCACACGATACATTATGTTACATTCAATACGACCTGACATGACACGACAGGAACTGATCCGATACCTTATGATGCGTTGTGATACATTACAATTACAGTATATTACAGCATGACAAAATACGATACGTTACTTTACGTTACAATACGTTACGTTCACAACACGACACCATCTAATACAACCTGATAAGTTATCTTGTAATGCCACATGATAGGATGCAAAACAATCTAATACATTACATTAATATTTGATATATAACAACACCACAGGATACGATACGTTACATTATATGTTACATTAAAATACGTTATATTACATTACCTTACGTTATGATATGTTACATTACGATGCGTTACGTTTGATATGTTAACGACAAGACACCATCTGACGATCTGATAAGTCACGTTGTGATACACGACAAGATCAGTACATTCTGATATGTTAATTTACTGTATGATATATTACAGCTCGACAGGATAGGACACGTTACAACACCTTACATCACGATCCTGGCTCTAGTCCTTAACTCTTCAGTTCCCACTGTGCAGCTGTTTGCTGGCTGTGTTTTCTGGTGTTTCTGAAGCACGCTGTCTTATGACCATGATGAAAGTGATGAAAGTCCTGAGCCTGCTTGGTCTAAATCCACAGTTTGTTTGCTTTAGTGATGGCTGCAGTCCACCTCCAACCCATGCAGCATGTCATTCAGCTTAAACAGGAGAGTGTCTGCCTGCAAACAAGGAGCTGGTAGAAATGCACCTTATTAGTGTTAAACTGCATGTGTGTGTCTAAGACTGGTCTATTGTTATGATTCCTGCTCCTGCACGCTCCCATAGACTTTTATTCCCGTCCCAGACAGATTAGCTGTGAAATTCACTGCTGCTCCACAGGAAAACAACCAGAATCCTGTGACCTGCAGCCTCTAATTCACATAGGCCAACAGAACTGTCTAATTTAGTCCAATCCAGACCCGGGTCTCTAATGTTGAAGCCCCCTTAGACAGGGTTATTGTCTTTTAATGGGCCTCTGGAGGAACCTGACTCTGTTCTGGCTGTTTAGAGTAAAAGTCTGCAGGAAATATTGAATTATTAGGGTCATGTAGTCGATGGTTTGGGTTAAATGTTCATTTTGAGGATCTAAATTCCTTCAAGGTGGCAAACAGTGTCTGTCCCCTCAGCTGATCCGTCTCCGATGGCTCCGTGCTCTCCGTCTGTTACAGCTCTGCTGCTGTCAATACTTCAGCGGTTAGCCGGTCTCTGTGCCAAACCAGAGGAAGTATTACAGAGAGGTCAGCGGTTAGAAGAAGCAAGACGGCCTGAAATGAAACACATCAGCAGGACAAAACCAGAGCGCACTAACTTCAACTCAGCCTGACACTGTCTGAGGTCAGCGGCATCGGCGTGTTGTTGAAGCAGACGCTCTGCGGTGTCTGAGACATGAAACAACCACAGGAGGAGGCGATGAGGGAAATACAGAGTGAGAACAGGATGGAGACGAGTTCATAGAGGATGAAATAGAAACCAAAGAGCAGGAAAAGGTGGCAGAAAGACGAGGAAAAAAGGAGACCACGAGAGGAGCTGGAGCAGAAAAAGGACCGTTGGGATGAGTCAGGGGGAGGATTCTCAGCCTGATCTGAAGAGACAGAGGAGAAAGGAGAGGTCCAGTCACACATCCAGTTTTTCTGCTTCATTTCAGAGAGAGCTCAAGGCCAGTGGACCAAACCAAACGCTTATTTTTGTCTCTGTTTACGTCCCTGAGCTTCATATACCATCATGATGAGAGCAGCAGGAAGGGTCTGGGTTTGTTTCTCTCATCATTAGACTGAGAGTCAGAGGAGGATAAAAACACAGAGTTCAGGGGGCTGAGCGACACGGCAGTGTGTGGACACAAAGACCAGATCCAGGAGAGACAGACTAGTCTCTCTCAAATAGAAGATTAGTGGTAAAAAAGTTGATATGTTTGAGCCGTTTTATGCCTTTTTTGATGGAGAAGGACGGTGGACGGTGACCTTATCATGCAGCAGCTGAACAAACGAGTCCTTAAGTCAGACCAGGTCACATGACCTAGAGGTGTGAACCCCACAGCCAGGCTTACGGTAGAAATTTGAAGTTTGTTGTACTTTGGCGCCCACCTATGGCTACACTGTCGTGTTTGAAACTAGCTACGGCAAACACACTGGACAGATACAGACCATGCATGAGAATGTGTGTTTATTTTCACTTCTTTAGAGCAGGGGTTCTCAACCTTGGGGTCAGGGGTCACAAGATACTGAGAGGGGGTCGCAGATTCCCCCCAAAAAACTAAGAATATTTTTCAAATTACACTGTTGCCAGTTTACACCAATTTTAACCCATTTTCATCCATTTTCCCATTAATTCTAACACAGTTTTGCCATTTAACACCTGTTTTTGTCAGTTTTAAACTCTTTCCACCACTTTCTTCTGTCTGTTTTTGCCACTTTTAAACCAATTCTTGCCGCTTCAGATTAATGCTGCCTCTGTTGACCCATTATTGGCACTATTAACCCCTTTTTTCCACTTTTTTACGCCCAATTTTTCCTATTTTACCCACATTTCACTCTCTGATATGCCAACTTTTGCTAGTTTAACCAATTTCTGCAAATATCTGCCTATTTTCTCTTTCTTAGTTAACACCTTTTTTGCCAGTTTATATCAATTTTTCAATTAAATTTTATTTTTTCACCAAATTTCCACACATTTTTGCCAATTTAAAGCCATTTCAGCCTCTTTTGAACTCCTTTTATCACTATTTATGTCCATTTTTTCCACTTTAACCCATTTTCAATTTGCACTTTTACACTTTTATTTATTTATTTATTTATTGGCCATTTTTAACCCATTTTAAGTCTTTTTTTTCTTTTCCATCGAAAGGGATTCACATTTAAGAAGGCTATTTACTACACAAAAGATTAAAAAGATAGATGTATTTCTGTGATAAGAGTGGTTATTTTATCAGGGTAGATATAAATGATGGTTATCACAGGTTAACTTTATAATGGATCCTGGTTTTGCTGACCTCCATGGTCCCCCGGTTTGGCTGGGCCCCAGAAAGCCCTCCCAGTTACCCCCTTATGGGTGACCTTGACTGCAGAGGACTGTCTTGGAAGTGCATGGCTGTGTTGATCCACCTTCAGGTCCAGTGGGGGTCCCCGGTCTGTGACTCCTTTATTTTAGGGGTCGTGGGCTGTAAAGGTTGAGGATCACTGCTGTAGAGGATAGAATTGTGTTCAGACATGCACCTGGAGATACTCGGACTACTTTTAAACGCACTCTAAAACATGTGAGGAGAAGCCCAGCTCTCTCTGACTCACATGGCATGAAAGAGCACATGTACACTGGTATTACAGATGCTTTCCCATCAGGTTGTTAGGGTCTGTGTTGCTGGGACACCAGCAGGCTGACTCTGATGTTTACTGGAGGGAAACTGGGACGGGTCACAGCTGGACCTGTTTGTAGACAGTAGGTAGTCTCTTAATATTTGCTCTCCCTCATTTTCTGATGTCTCCTGTCGTCTGTTGTGTCCTCCCTCCCTCCTCCTCGTCCTCTCATTGTCCGGACGTCCCTCCTGTCGATCTAATATCCTCGTCCTCCCTCCGTCCTTTGCTTCCCGCTCGCAGCAGAGGGTGAGAAAGGTAAACTTTCCCACTTGCTCCCTGCCCCTGGACCACCGATCATCTCAGTGAGTCCATCTCTCCCAGTAAGAGGTCAAACACGGGTTAGGATCAGCGACTACTCTTTCAAACCAGGGATCCAGTTTGTGAGCTTTCACCAGCTGACTGTAGATATCCTCTATTTAAAATTAAACTGCTCTATGGCAGCAGCAGAGAGGCAGGGGTGCAGCACAGGGGGACAAAGGGTACTGATTGGCCAGGCCCATGGAGGGGGGCTTGGGAAGCCTGCAATGAAAAGTGTGTTCTGATTTATTTTTTCTTAATAATTAGAGACATTATTACATCAAAAGTGACTAAACCAGTGATCCTCAACCCCTTATCCGGCTTTTAGCCCATTTTTGCCCCTTTTTAGAAACTTCTCGACTATTTAGGCTGCCTTTTGCAATTAAATGCCACTTATTTCCCATTTTTCCCACCTTTTTTTCTGATTTTTACCCAGTTTAGTCACTCAACACTCATTTTTCTCCATGTTTTTGCCACTGTAACTCTGTTTTTGGTCACTTCCCACCCATTTTTGCCACTTTCTGCCCTTTTTGCCATTTTTCTCCCAGTGTTTGCTGCTTTTAACCCATTTTTGCCACTTCTTTTTGTAACTTCTCCCCCATTTTCCCCACCTTTTTTCTGATTTTTGCCCAGTTTAGTCACTTTACACTCATTTTTCTCCATGTTTTGCCACCGTTAACTCATTTTTTTTTTTGTCACTTTCTACCCATTTTTGCCACTTTCTGCCCTCTAATGCCACTTTTTCTTCCCATTTTTGCCACTTTTTCTCTCAGTGTTTGCCACTTTTAGCCCATTTTTGATACCTTTAATAATAATAATAATATCTTGAATTCATATAACACCTTAAAGAAACCCAAGGACACTTTACAGGAACTCATAGACATGGACAAACTATGTGAGGGTAGGATGAGTGTCAGGGTGGTTTAGTGAAGACTGTAGGCTGTGGTGAACAGGTGGTGCTTGAGACATTTTTTGAAAATGTCCAGAGATGGAGCGCTACGGATGTCTGCAGGAAGAGTGTTCCGGAGGGTGGGGGCTGCAGCACTGAAGGCTCTGTCTCCGTAGGTTCGGAGTTTGGTTTTGGGCATGGAAAGTAGGGCGGTGTCTGAAGATGGAAGGTTGCGGGATGGTGTGTATGGATGGAGGAGATCAGAAAGGTACTGGGGAGACAGAGCATGGAGAGATTTGTATGTGAGGAGGAGGACTTTGTAGTTGATACGGGACTTGATAGGGAGCCAGTGGAGGTGGATGAGGGTCGGAGTGATGTGTTGCCAGGGTCTAGTGCGGGTGAGAACTCTAGCTGCAGGGTTTTGGACGTACTGAAGCCTGTCCAGGGTTTTGCTGGGAACTCCAGACAGGACTCCATTACAGTAGTCCAGGCGGGAGGTTATGAAAGCATGAATGAGTGTTTCAGCCACAGAATCAGGGAGTGATGGTCGGAGTCTGGAGATGTTCTTGAGATGATAGAAGGCAGATTTGGTGACAGACTTTATGTGGGACTGGAAGGAGAGGGTGGAGTCCAGGATGACGCCCAGGTTTCGGACCTCGGATGACGGACAGATGGAGGTCCCGTCCACATGGAGCATGAGATCTCCAACCTTCTGCAGCAGCGCTTTGGGGGCCACCACCATGAGCTCTGTTTTATTGCTGTTGAGTTTGAGTTGGTTAGAGGTCATCCAGGCTTTGACGTCATGGAGGCAGTTTACCAGGGAGTGGGGAGGGAGCTGGGTGGATGGTTTGGTGCTGAGATAGAGTTGGGTGTCATCTGCATAAGAGTGGAAGCTGAGACCGTGTTTGTGAATAATCTGTCCAAGGGGAAGCATGTAGATGGTGAAAAGGAGAGGTCCAAGAACAGAGCCTTGAGGCACGCCCTGGTTAACTGGGGCGGGGGATGAGTGAGAGGTGCCGATGGTAACAAACTGTTTTCTTTGAGAGAGATATGAGTGAAACCAGGAGAGAGCTGTATCAGTGATGCCAAGATGGTGAGACAGGCGGTGGAGGAGGATGGTGTGGGATATTGTGTCGAAGGCAGCGGTTAGGTCAAGGAGGATGAGGAGGCTGATGTGTCCAGAATCTGCAGCTGTGAGGAGGTCGTTGGTTATTTTGATAAGGGCGGTCTCGGTGCTGTGGTGAGTGCGAAATCCTGATTGAAGAGGTTCATGGAGCTCATGGTTGGACATGTGTTGCTGGAGTTGGGCAGCGACTGCTTTTTCGAGAATTTTGCTGATGAAGGGAAGGTTGGAGATCGGTCGATAGTTGGAGAGGTCCTCCGGGTCTGACCCGGGCTTCTTGATGATGGGGGTTACTGAGGCAGTTTTGAAGGATGAGGGGACAATTCCAGATGATAATGAGGTGTTGATGATGTCTACCATGATGGGGCACAGAACAGACAGAGATGCTTTCACCAGTGGTGTGGGCATGGGGTCGAGGGAGCAGGTGGATGCCTTGGCCTTCTTGACCCATTCGGCCACTTGGAGAGTGTCCACGGGTGTGAAGCAGGAAAGACGGCAGTGAGGCGGAGGAGCGGTGTCCTGGTGTGAAGTGAAATCCTGAGGTGGAGGTCCAGATGAAAGTTGCTGCTGGATGGAGGCAACTTTATCCTGGAAAAACTGCAGGTGCCTAGTGCAGCGGTAGAAGTTGGCTGGGGATAACCCATCTTTATTGCCACTTTTCACCACTTAGATTTTGGCTCTTGCAAATGCATTTTTTAACAATTTGGCTCTTTGGTTGTGTAACACTGGACTAAATGAATCAGTCAACAGACTGACAGATCTGCATAAAACAGAGTAAAATACAATACCGCTCCTCCCTTAAAAATGTCCAAATGGTATCAGTGCTGTGAAATATTGCAAGTAAATTCAATTTAACCACAGTAAAAATGTTGCTCACAAATGGGGAAATTATGTGTCAAAAATACATCAAAGTGCAGAAATATCTGTAAAAAAGACTCAACATTTGTTGTCTGTCTCACCAGTTAAGGGGGGCCTGTATAAATTCATTCGGGAGCCCAAAATCCCGAGCTATGCCCCTGCAGAGAGGAATGTCTAGTCCTGAAACCATGTATGTCTTTTAAAGCCCAGATCAGTCCTCAGATTTGAGAGAATTCTGCAGCTATGTGACCTGAAAGTTGCAGCTTGAATCAGCCGAGCTGATGGACTTTTTATTTTTGGAAAATATGTTTTCAAAAGTCAATCCCATCCATGCACACTACATGCTTCAAAACGTACAGCTATGTGCTGTAAAGAGCACGCCATGTGAGTTTTTGGAGAGGAATGTTGTCCCATTCTTGTCTGAGGTAAGATTCTAGCTGCCCAACAGTCCTGGTTCATTTCTGATAATTTGTCCTTTTCTGATGCTCCATTTTTATTTTAGTTTTTCTATTGTGAAAGGTCTGGATGTAGGCAGACCAGTTCAGGACCTGGACTCTCTTCAAGGCCTTCCCTGACAGAGACGTTGTCTGGATGGAAGCATATGTGTCTCTTAAAGCTCTCTCTACTTTCCAGCATTGATAGTTCCTTTCCAGATGTTAGAGCTGCCCACATAGGCACTAATGCAACCCCATCCCATCAGAGATGCAGGCTTTAGACCTGAGCCAGGAGAACCAGCTGGATGCTCCCTCTCCTCTGAAGTCCACAGGACACGGCGTCCGTGGTTTCCTCTGACCACAGAACAGTTTTCCATGTGGCCTGTGTTGCTGCCATCAAATTCAAAATGAGCTAGATTTTTTTCATTGGGGCACACCTTAAACCACTAAGCCAACTGCACTCGTCTCAGCTTTTAACAGCTGATATGTTGTTTATGTTCTAATCAAATGAAATTTGCAGAAACTGCATTCTGTTATTTACATTTTGCACAGTGTCCCAACTTTTTTGGTATAAGGTTTGAATGTTGATGTGAGTGGCTGCAGTTGTCATTTCTCCTTCCTTGCAGATTTTCAAACCAAATGCATGAATCCCAGTCTGTTATATCGGAGTGTGTGCCAGGGGGCGGAGCCTGGTATGAAACAATCAGCACAGAGTCATTGTTCTAAGGCAGGGGTGTCAGAGTCAGGCACAGAGGGGGCCAAGTTCTAAATCTGGGTCTAACCTGAGAGCCTAACTGGGTCAAAATCTCCCATAAACTGTCCTGTCAACCTCGTCTTCACTGACAACGAATTACCAAAAAAACAAACAAACAAACAAACAAAAAAAAACCCAGAATATTGATGATAACTGATTTTGAGATTAAAAAAAGTCAAAATTTAAATCAGGACTTTTGACAGTTAAAAAAACTAAAACCATGGGTTTAAAAGGTCAAAAGTTGAGATAAAAAATTAAAAATTTAAATGAAAAAGGTTAATATTTTGGATTAAAAATTATATTTAGGAGTTGAAAGATCAACGTTTTGGGGAAAAAAAAGTTAAATCAAGAGTTAAGAAGGTCGAAATATATGATAAAATTCTAAATCAGAGTTTTTAATGTCAAAATGAGATAAAATGAAAAATACTAATTTATAAAGGTCCAAAGATGAGATAGAAATTTTAGATTTTAAATTAAAAAGGTTAATGTTTGGGAAAATAAAAATTGAAAAATAAAATTGAAAAATACATAAATATAAAAATAATAATTTAAAAACTAATAACAATAAAAATATGAGTTAAAAATTAAAATAGTGTCTCTAAATGATCAAAATATGAGATAAAATTCAAAACTTTGAGTTTAAAGGTCAAAAGTTGAAAAAAAATAAAAATTTAAATGGAAAATGTTAATATTTTGGATTAAAAATTATATTTAGGAGATAAAAAGGTCAATATTTTAGAAAAAAAATTGTAAATATAGAGCTTAGGAGGTAAAAATATATGATTAAATTTTAAATCTCAAGTTTTTAATGTCAAAATATGAGATCAAATTGAAAATACTGAGTTATAAAGGTCCAAAGATGAGATAAAAAATTTTGATTTTAAATCAAAAAGGTTAATATTTGAGAAAAATTTTCAAAAAATTATAAATGTTAATAATAATTAAAAAAAAATATTTTCAAAAATAATTTAAAAATAAAAATAAATAAAAATAAAAAATATGTTAACAAAAAATAATATAGTTAAAAAAATAATAAAATGACTTAAAAATTAAAATCATGACTCTAAATGATGAAAATATGAGATAAAAGTCAAAATGACAATTTTAAAAGGTCAAATAAAAAACATGCAAACCAAAACTTTAAGTCAGAATTGTGAGATGCAAATTAAAAAATATGAAATGAAAACACAAGTTTTGTTTTTTTTTTTGGTTTTTTTTTGTCCACATTCCCGACTTTTTATCAAATTATTTTTAACCCTTTCTAATTCTTAAGACTAAAAAATGATATTTTCAGTCGTTAAGGTTAGGTTTATGTTATACTGGAGGAATTCTGCAGACCTCATACTAGCTGGCCAGCTATAGTCAAAATATGATCTGATCTGGTGGGCCAGGTATTGCTGCGTCAGGGGCCAGATTTGGCCCCCGGGCCTTGAGTTTGACACCCCTGCAGCTGCAGTGCTGTGAGCTGACAAACTCTCAGAGCATTGCAGAGCGGCCTGCCGCCAGCAGCAGCAGCGTGTTCTCTCTCATCACGAGTCTTCGGTCTGACCGCGGTTTTACTCGAGCACCAGCTCTTAAAAACAAACACAGAAGCGGTCATGTTTGACCCCCAGGCTGGCAGGTCGGCAGACGGATTTTGAGCACCAACACTGTTAATATTTCATGGTGATAGTCTGGCCCCCTCCTCAACGTGACACTCAAACAAGACAAACAAGCTAAATAAGTGATCAGCTCCAACACGGAGCAGCCAGAGGAGGAAACAAAGACGATGAGAGGAAGAATGACTGAATCAGACTAAGAGGAGAAGCTAAAGCTACAACCAGATGTGAAGAAACAAACCCAGTAAATCAGTGGAATGATGCAGCATCATGGAGCAGACAACTGTGGTCGACCACCGAGCCACAGTCAGAGAGGACGACCCTGGAAAGACCCGACATGACAAGCAGACACGCTCACGCAAATACCAGGGAATTAGTCAGGATTTCAGAGCATGTCAGGCAAGGAATTCAAGAAAACTGTCTCAAAAAACTACGGCAAACAAATCGAGACGCACCAGTCTGCTCAGTTTCTCTCTTTTTACTTATTGAACCTAAAAATGAGTGAAAAACTAGAAGCCCTGCCTGGAGGTGTAGACCACAGGACTGTGAAAGAACAGAGTGGGTCCAGAGGAAGGAAGGCTGGGTGGTTTCTCTGATAGTGTGAGTCAAGGATTTGTGACCTATGACCTCTGAAATATAATCAGTTAATTCTGCAAAGTTTGAATAAAATCCCTCAAAGTATTCTTTAAATATGTTCAAAAGCCATAAATAAGGGCTGATGGCCTTGACCTTTGACCCAAAACCTCCAAAATAAATCAGCTCATTCTTGAGTCATAGTAGACTTTTTAAAGCTAATGTGTGGGCTTTATTGTCTTTAATCAGTATGACAGCTGAAAAAGACAGGAAACACAAGGAGACAGGGTAGGGGAAGACCTGCACCAGACAGAGCCAGGACCAGGATCAGGATCTGAACCTGCAACCCCTAAGGACTGTAACCTCTACATGTGGGAGTCTGAGCTGAACCGGTGTCTATAACTGACTCGTGCAAAGTTTGAAGAATATCCTTCTAAAAGTATCATACACATAAAACTGACCTGGGCTGTATGGAGGACCAAACCTGCCAAAAAAATTAAAAATACAACACTCAAATGTCAGTCAACCAATAGGCTAACAGTTCAACCCAAGACACACTTAGGACCGCCCCCTCATTTGCATTACAGTTCATGCTGACAGTGTCTGCAGCAAAAAATAAATATGAGACGGAGCACTTTTATTTATTGATTGATATTTGATTCGATTTATATATTTATTTTTGTATTTATTTCCAATTTTATTTATTCGTTTATATTTCATTTTTGAATCTTTTTTAACTTTTGTATTTATTTTTACTTTTATTTATTTATTTATCTCTATATTTTTTATTTTTGTATTTATTTCCATTTATATATAAATATGTTTTTGTATTTAATTTTTGAATTTTCTTTTTTCTTTTTGTTTTTCTTTTTGCTTTTTTTTATTCATTTATCTATTTAGTTATATTTTTTATTTTGTGTTCATTTCTATTTATATATTTTTTGTATTTAATTTTTGAATTGTCTTTTTAATTTTTGTTTTCATTTTTGCTTTTATTTATTTTTTCATGTATATAAATATATTTTTTTAATTTTTGTATTTATTTTTAATTCTGTTTATTTATTTGTCTATGTATACATTTTTTATTTTTGTATTTATTTTATTTATATTTTTTTGTGTTTAATTTTTGAATTTTCTTTTTGCTTTTTGCTTTTATTTATTTATTTATTCATGTATATATTTTTTATTTTGTAATTATTTCTATTTATTTTGTATTTAATTTTTAATTTTCTTTTTGTTATTTTAAATTTTTGTATGTATTTTTACTTTTATCTATTTTTTTTTTAATTTTGGCAGGTTTGGTCCTCCGTAGAACTGACAGAGAACCTGAAAAATAAATGCCTCTGGCCTCAGCTATGGTCAGCACTGAGGCTTAGAAACTATTACTCTGATGAAAAAGGGATAAAAGTGGAATGAGGTGAGAGAAAATGGACTTGTTGACTTGGAAAGTCCACAAACTTCCTTTCATTCTCCTTCCCTTTTGTTGGTCTGGACCACAGAGCTCTGGGCTGAGAGTTCACACACAAACACAGCATGAGGAGGAATCATGGCTGCAACAAACCCAGAGCACGCTGCATCACCAACCCTCAGCCCTGGCAGCAGCATGCTGTCCACTCAGACGTGTGTGCAGGATAGGAAGCCGGGTCTGAGACGTCCTTAAAGTATGACGCTACCAAACTAACTTTACTTTGGACAGACATGACAGGATCACTCCTGACCTCCCACAAATGCTCCATGATCAGACTCTCTCTCTCTGGTGTGTTGGATATCAACTGGGGAGGATCCTGACTCCTCCATAGATCCTGTTTTTCAGACTCCACAAACAGCAGGGAGCATCCCAGGGTCAGAGCTTTGAGAAAACTCATACTCTGGGAAAATCCTGCTCCATCAGAGGCTGGTTGACTCCTGGAGATAAGGTAAATATAGACATGTATGCATGTGCAAGCAGACCGAACACATGCAGGCCAATCTGCAGGATGTTTCCATGTATGAGCTTTATAACATGTTTTATTTACAGATTACACAGTGCCTCAACTTTTTTGGAATGGGGCTTGTACATCTGAAAAATATTGGCTTTACTAGGAAAGGGTTTTCAGGTGTTATCTGCGTTCACACACCTGCAGAAACCCAGGATCTGTAGATATTAACAGGCAATGATGGCAGGCACTAAAAACAGCATTCATTCTGCATGAACACAAATGTAAACAGATATTAATGAGAGCAGAAGCAGCCTCTCATTGCTCAGTTTCATACACACTGAGCACGCTCACTGCATCGATGCTAATCAGTGTATTTGCACATTCATAACTGCTGCACACCAACCCACTGAAACACACAATTATACAGATGCAATTATCACTCACACACACGGATCACTACAGGGCTGCTCCTCCTCTCTATCAGTGAATTAGTCGGCTAAACGGCGAGGTCACGTTCGGTTAACCTCCAAACAGCTGACATCACCACCTCTGTTCACCTCACACAGCTAATTAGCCGTTATAAACGCCAATCAAGAGCGCTAATGAGGACGACTGCAGCACGGCCTAATGAGAGAAACTCTGCGAGTGTCTGCGGGAAACGTACAACAACTAAGAGACAGTGCTGTGGAAGTTCCATGTTTGCATACATCATCATTTTCTCAGTCTGTTGTAACAACTCCAGCTCTCTTTCTGTTCCTGAGTCTGACTAATGAGTTAAATATTCCCTCTAGGGCTGCAGGAGCGAGGGGGGCCACACAGAGGACCACAGCAGTATTTCAGAGCAGGGGTTCTCAACCTTCTCAGCCCGAGACCCCCAAAATAAAGGTACCAGAGACCCGGGTCCACCTGAATGTGGTTGAACAGCCACGAATATTCAAGAACAGTCATGTGGAGACAAGGCCGTCCATGGGGGGGGGTAAATGGGAGAGCCTTCGGGGGCCCAGCCAACTGGGGGCCCATGGAGGTCAGCAAAGTCCTGGTCTATTGTAAAATTAAGCTGTAATATTTTATATTTAACCAGAATAATAACCACTCTGATCAGAGAAACCATTTTAATTCATTTGTGTAGTCAGCAGCCCTCTGACAAATGTTAATCCTTTTGCTAAAAACAGAATTAGAATACATTAAAAAAAATAGCTAAAATGGGTTAATAATGGCAAAAATGGTGGGAAAGGTGATTAGGTTAGAAATGCCAAAAAGTAGATAAAGGTGGCAAAATAACAAAAAAAGTGGCAAAAATGGGCATATTAAGTGGTAAAAGGTGATTCAAAAATGGCTGTAATGGCATTAAAATGGAAAAATTAAATGGAAGTAGAAATGGGTTAGAAGGAGCAACAATGACATAAAAATGGCAAAAAAAAAATCAATTGCAAAAATGGGTTAACGTAGAAAAAAATGACATAAATAGTGGTAAAAAGGAGTTCAACAGAGGCTGAAATGGCTTTAAATTGGCAAAAATGTGTGGAAATTTTGTGAAAAAATTAAATTTGATTGAAAAATTGATATAAACTGGCAAAAAAGTGTTAACTAAGAAAGAGAAAATAGGCAGATATTTGCAGAAATTGGTTAAACTAGCAAAAATTGGCACATCAGATAGTGAAATGTGGGTAAAATGGGAAAAATTGGATGTAAAAAAGCGGTAAAAAGGGGTTAATAGTGGCAATAATGGGTCAACAGAGGCAACAATAATCTGAAGTAGCAAAAACAGACAGAAAAAAGTGGTGGAAAGAGTTTAAAACTGACAGAAACAGGTGTTAGATGGCAAAAATGTGTTAAAATTGATGAAAATGGGTTAAAATTGGAGTAAAGTGGCAACAGTGTAATCTAAAAAATATTCTTAGTTTTTTTTCAGGGAATCTGGCGACCCCCTCTCAGAGTCTTGCGACCCCCAATGGGGTCCCGACCCCAACGTTGGGAACCCCTGCTCTAGAGGACCAGAACAGTAATGAATGAGACCAGAACAACAACAGTGACCCAGATGTTGATGTGATTAAGACGAGGATGTCGAGGGTTTTGCTTCAGTCCCCCTGGTATTCTGCTGAAGCTGCCATGGATGGCTCCAAAGTCTGGATCCTTTTGTTTGTGTTTTAGCTTTTTTGACTGACTGTCACTTTCCTCATTCCTGTTGTGCTCTACACGTCATATGTGCAGCTGAAGCAGCTGTTGAAGGCAGGAGTGGAACCTGAAGCAGAGGGAGCTGCTGCTTCGTTGCAGCGATGTGAACTGACATCCTTTCAGAACAACACAGAGCAAGTTTGACCTCGTCTTATCACAGTTCTTTGAACTGGACGGACTCAGAGGGAGGGCTGTCTGGTACCATCATGTCTGAAAATGTGCCGCTAAAGTTAAAGTAAATGCTTTTTGGTGCCTTTTAAAAGGAAAAATTTGACAAAATGACCTCTATGATGCTTTCTTCTTAGCAAAATGCTCCAAATTTCCTTCTAAGGTGCCCTCGAAAAGGACAAAATGTGACAAAAGACACTTTGGAGCTCTCTCAGTGGGTAAACTTGTGTCCCACATCGTATTATTTAGGCCCCGCCCCTTGAACATCCTGAATTCGTCAACGTCATGCTCTGCTTTCCAACAAGTGAAGCTGCCCCCTAACGGCCATCACAAAGACTGCACCGGGGTATCAGATCAGCAGCCACGCCCACTTCCTCCCCAGGTATTCAGCAGTTTAAAGGCTCAGAGCTGAGAGGAGCGGCATTACTCTGCTCAGTTGTTGGTCTGAAGGTGTAAATCCCATCAATCGGAGGTAAAAGCACACCTGCTGAAGCTCTGTTTCCACCGGCTAACCACACAGTTCACCTCCAGGTCGAGGTGAGTGTGAGAGAGACGTTCACACTCACTCCCATAACTCTTGGGTTCCCCTGGGCTAAAGGGAGGTGCTGGGAGGGGGCATCCTGGTGCACGCACAGGCTCATTCAGGCCGCCTCTGGGTATCATCGAAGCACACAAAGGACGGTTAGTGGGTGTGGAGCGAACCCTTCTCACAGCCACTCACAGCCAACAAAAGAGAGATGAGAGTGGAGAAAACCAAGAAAAGACAGGCTGGAGAGGATGGGGAGGCAAAGGGTCGATGCAAATTCCTCCTTTAAGAGTCTCGAAGAGAGAAAAACAAGCAGAGACCGAGGGGAAGGCTGAGATTATGGCGATAAACGAGACAGCAGGAGGATTTCTAACACTGAGCTGTTGTTTAACTCAGATTATTCTGGAAAAAACCTCAATGTCTTTCTGATTCTGACTAAATAGTTCCCACAGATCATTTTAGCTTCAAACATACAAAGAATCTAACACACGTCCTGAAGATTCTCACTAAGATATCCACTTTTTATTCCGTTAAAGCTTCCCCAAACGTTCCCATGGTAACGGGGACAAAGTTCCAGAAAGTTCACGATTCTCTGAATAACGATTGAACCGTTTGGCCTCAATTCTAAACGTCATGTCAGGAGGAAAACAGGCACTGCTTATCACCTGCCCAATCCCATCCCAACAGTGAAGCATGGTGGTGGCAGCATCATGCTGTGGGGGTGTTTCTCAGCAGCAGGGACTGGGAGACTGGTCACATCTGAGGGAAAGCTGAATGGAGCAGAGACATCCTCAATGAAAACCAGTTCCACAGCACTCGGGACCTCAGACTGGACCGAGGGTTTACCTTCCAACATGACAATGACCCTAAAAGCACAGCCGAGACTACACAGGAGGGACGACCCTAGAGGGGCCCAGCCAGAGCCCTGACCTGAACCCCACTGAACATCTACAAATGTCTGTCCACCGACAGTACCCACCCAGGAGAGGATCTGCTGAGAAGAATGGCAGAAAATCCCCAGTCCAGGTGTGCAAAGCTTGTTAAATTATATTGAAAAAGACTGGAGGCTGCAGCTGCTGCCAAAGATGCTTCAACTAAGTCCTGAGTAAAGGGCCATACTCACTGAACAAGACTTTAATATCCTCCTTATTCATGAAAACTGTAGTTTATTTGTGGCCTCAGGCAACAGTACGACCTTACCCACAGTGACAGAGTGATAATCTACATCTCTGATTGGTGGCTGTGAGTTTCAGCTGCAGGAAGTGGAAAAATGGCCATTAGCTGTTGGGCTTTGGAGAGAACAGAAATCCCTAGAAACACTTGTAGTTTAGATCAGGGCTTCTCTTTTCAGTCCAAGACCCCAAACCAAAGTTGTCAGAGACCGGGGACCCCCACTGGACCTGGAGGTGGCTCAACAGCCATGAACAATCTAGAATAGTCATGTGGAGACAAGACCGTCCATTAGGGGGGATACGTGGGAGATTCTTCTGGGGCCCAGCCAAACTGGGGGTCCATGGAGGTCAGCAAAACCATGGTCCAAAGTAAAGTTAAGCTGTGATATCTATATTTATATTTAACCTGAATAATAAACACTCTTATCAATGAAAAACATCTTTGTTTTATTCATGTGTGAAGTAAAACCCCTTCTTAAAAATGTAAATCCTTTTTGTCAAAAAAAAAGAACAAAAATGGTTTGAAAATCACTAAAATGTGTTAATAATGGCAAAAAAAAAAATGGTGGAAACGGTGGTAAAGTTGGATTTTAGAAGTAGCAGAAATGGGTTGTTGGCAATTTTTAGATAAAAGTGGCAAAAATGGGTTAAAATGACGAAAACTGGCATAAATAGTAGTAAAGGGGAGTTAAAATGTGGCTGAAACAGTTTTAAATTGGCAAAAATGAAAGAAAAATTAATATGAACTGGCAAAAACAGGCAGATATTTGCTGAAATTGGTTAAACTACAAAAATCGGGCATATGAAATGTGGTTAAAATGGGAAAATTGGGTGTGAAACTGGTTTAACCCTTTACCAGCTGAGTCTTAAAATGTTGATTTGGACATATTAAGTTATTCTGGCTGTAAAATAGTCAGGAAATGCCCTGAGTCTGAGAGCTTTGCTCCCTTATCCCAGGAGTACTTGAACTTGACTTTTCAACATCTGGTTAATGATTATTGCTCATTATATGGAATTGTCAGTAGTTTAAAAGAAGAAAAACACTAAAACAGATTTGTTTTTCATGGCTTTTATGAGAAGAAATGTTGTTATTGCTCATGAAGTTTTGATTTGACATTTGAAATGTGAACCTATACATGTTTAGAACAATCAGCAGTCATTGTTGGAGTCTAGGACTCTGGGTGTGCAAAACACAGTGCAAAAGATAACTATATACATAGGAGACAATTAGTGCAAAAGAGGTGTAAAAATGCATTCTCAACATCCTCAGTAACATACTGTTATTGCACATGACAGACACGCACAGATGCCACTATCTAACACTATTATTGAAAACTAAACACCACTCTCACTCGCTCTCCTTTTACTCTCTTCCTTCACTCTCCTTTCTCACTCGTCTTCTGCCAAAGCTGCCGTTTTAGCGGTGCTGTTCCACATTACCGTAATATATATACCACACATCATATATTGGTGGAAAGCACAGATTCTCAGCTCTCTGTCAGTGTTGGAATTTTTTAGATTGAACAAACTTTCGAGGAGTTACAGCGTTGAGAATCCATGAAGCGGTCTTGCGATACTTCTGGTGTTTTGCTATGAATGCCCACGTCATATGGTTGTGAGTACCGTAATGAACCATATATGTGCGCATGCCCACAATTCTCAGCTTTCCAACACCGTTGGAATTTTTCTGATCGGACAATCTTTAACAGAGTTACGGTAATAATACTCCGGACATATAAAACACAGCGACGGTGCTGGGTCAGTAGGTAAAGGGTTAAAAGTGGCAGTAATGGGTCAACAGAGACAACATTAAGCTTAAGGGGCAAGAACTGGTTTAGAAGTGGCAAAAACAGAAAACAGTGGTGGAAAGAGTTTAAAACAGACTAAAATAGGTGTTAAATGGTGAAAATGTGTTAAAGTTGGTGGGAAAAATGATGAAAAGGGTAAAAAATGTGACAACAGTGGTGAAAAGTGGCAATAGTGTAATTGAGAAAATATTCTTAGTTTTTAGGGCATCTGGAGACCCTGTCTCAGTGTCTCCCGACCCCCAAGGGGGCCTGACCCCAAGGTTGACAACCAGCGGTTTAGAGAACAACTTTATCATACCCATGACCATCAAGATGACCCTGATGAAGGCTACATGCTGAATATATCATATCATACAGGTGAGTACCCTGATGTAAGGTTAAAGTCTACATGCACAGGCAGCTAAAGGCTGATCAGACTGATCAATACTTCTGCTGATCACTGAGCCTTAGCCCGGCTCACAGTCACTTTAGTATAAACAGGTCAGAGTATGACTCTCTGTGGGTCTGACATAGATCAGTGAATAAACAGCCTACAGACCAGGATTTACCACACTGTTCTAGACTACCACCAGACCGCAGCAGTCAGACAGACCCCCATGAACCTGAATCAGTTCAGGATCCATTTGTGTTAATCAGAGGTTTCCCAGCTGGTTCAGAGGTGGATCAGGTAAGGCTGAGTTCTCCTTAATGGTGGATGAATAAACAGGAGGATCATGACTGAGCCTGACGCAGACCAGGCTTTATTTGGACTGAGGTCTGTGATTTTAATTCTCTTTTATTTTAAAGGACATTTCCAGGATTTTACCAGAGCCCTTTATTTGTATTTACATAAATCTGCCAGTCCAGATAAATTACAGGGGTTGGAGGTTTCAGCACTGATCTGATTGGTTGCATGAGCTGGACGCTGTAAACAGGATGAAACATCTGTAATGGGATCCTGAGGAGCTCGTTCTGGATCTGTTAAACTTTCCCCCTCATGATGTCATGTGGGGAGTTAGCCCCGCCCCCAGGTTTGGATGGCCCTCCCCACCCTTCTCTCCTAAATCAGGAGAGCCACATCAATTTCCTGAGAAGGGCGGAGTCAGGGGCGGAGTCATTAACATTTAAAGCCACAGAGCAGGGCTGAAACAGAGGAAGTTTTTAGACACGCAGAAATCAATACTGGAGTGTTTTTACAGCAACAAACTTCACAGGCATGTTTTGGGGACCTCTGAGACTGATATAAACTTGTTTTAAAGGGTAAAATATGTGACCTTTACAATAAAAAACACTCTACTCAGCTGCTTCTGCTGGACAGTCATCCTAACCTCCTATTTCCATATACAGCGTGCACACCGCGGGTTTGCTCCGACTGAAATTCTCCACATAAAAAATAAAATTCCTAAGTTTCTGTGAGTATTCCTAAAAATTTCAAAGCAAATCATTCCTAAAAAATTCAAATAAAATTACCCCCAAATACAAACTCATTTTCCAAATCAACACAAAAAATGACAAACTTTCCAAATCTCCTAAGCATAAAAAATACAAAATTTGCAGCAAATACTCAAATATTTCACTGCAATAGAACTTACAATGGAACTGTCAAAATATACAAAATAATGTACAAAATATACAAAAAAATTCCATGAAAACTTCCAAGAAATAATCCCAAAATTATCCTTGGAAATCCCTGAAATTTTCAATAAAATTCTCCCAGTATTTCATGTGAATTACTAATACTTGAATGGATGGTCCAGACAGTTTTCTCAAAAATTCTAATAGGAGAAAGTATTATTATGGGATGTTGTGGGTATGCCAGAATGTCATGTCCTCATGGGCGCACACAAGGTCCTAGGAGGATATGGGACAACTGAGTTGTTGCATAAATGGTCATTATAACACATGTAAATGCCACATTAGTAACCCCACAGCTGGTCTAAAAACACCCTTAAGTATCTGTATTTCATGATGACTGGGATTACTTCAGTAAGCCTCAGGAGCTCCAAATAAGCTGCAGAAAAACATCATTTTTACTGAAAATATTTCAAAATCGGAACCAGAAGCTGTGAATAGTAAAGAGGAAGGAAAGAAAGAATTTAAGGGGAGGAGGAGAGACGGATGTGGAGAAAGGAACGGGGACAAAAGGTGACCGATGTGGGGAAGGTAATTTGGCCGGGGAGAGGAAATTTCACACAAACAAAGAGCAGCCCAGTGAGGGATATCAGGCTTTAGAGAGTCCATCAACGCAGCAGGAGGAAAAGAAATCACTCCTGCTGGAGGAAGTGCTAATGGCTCTGCAGCGTGTGAGTGTGTGAGCCGCTCTGTGTGTGCGCTGATTGATCGAACACGCCAAGTCCATCTCGGCGTTCCCTGATGGGAGCCGGAGTGTGAAATCGCCAAAAAGGCAAACAGCAAATAATCAGGACAGACACAGACATCCACAATCCCAGCGGCTCGCGCAAACACAAACACAGAGTTTCTCTGAGATTTATCGCTCCCAGACTTTCTCTGCAGCTCTCCTCCAAACACACAAGAGTTCATCTCAGCATCCACGTCACATTTAGACTTTCTATTCACATGAAAATACGCAGGAAAGGTTTTATCAGCTTAGAACTACAACGCTCGGCCACACTGAGACACTGATAGAACTGGAAATAAACGAAAGAAACTCTAGGATCGATTCAGGTACGGCACAGGAATGTTTTTTCAGTGCATTTCTCCCTCATAGTGAGAAATTTATGAATGAAAAGTAAGTGTTTTATGTTCAGTAAAAAAGCCTTATGAGGAGACGTTTTCATCAAACAGAGTCCTCTACAGGATCGTTACTAATGGACCTGTAGACCTGGTGGTGTAAAGTCGTGATTTATGCATAGAGAAACTCTACCAAAAGGACGTCTGAGCTGTTTATAACGATGCCATCTAAAGTCTGTACCAGAGATGTCACAACACTCCCGTATGGTCTGTTTCAACAAAGCAGTCCGCTTTGGTCCGGTCCAGTTCTGTCCTGGTTTATCTCTTTAAACTCTGATCTTACACGTGTCTCCTCAGCAGATGTCCGTCTCACAGTTTTAGAAATCCAGATCATGTGGCTCAGCTCAGTAGAGTTGGTTGTTCTTATTTGATACCCGTTTGGCTTTTTAGATGTGGATTAAATAAGGACAGAGGATGGAGGAAAGGAAACTGGCCTTCAAACAGGAGCTAGCTACAGTGGCTCACATTGAAGAGTCGTTTAGTCGAACAGGCTCATTCATTAACGGCACATCTTAACTCGGTGTCTCATCCCACAACATTTATTCTTTTCATTTTAAAATTAAGATTTTTTACAGTAATACAGTGTTATTTAGCAGACGCTGTTGTCCATGCCTTCCTGGCATTGACTTTGCCCAAGAGCCCACACTGGACACTCTAGCTCTGACTGGGATCTGAACCCCCAGTCTCCCATCCCAGCTATCCAGCCGCCATGATTTTTATGTTAAAGGGGCTCAGCTAGTCTCTTAGCTCAGTACTACACTCCTCAAGACTCTTGTCTTCATCTGGATAAATGATGCCAGATGCTGGTCTAGCATCTGATCTGAAGGTCTGCAGGACTCAGCTATTCTTTTATATTAATCACCTCAACATCAGGCAAATCAGAGGTAAAAATCTCTGTTCTGTAAAGTGTAGTGATCATATAACCTTGCAAAGCAGATGGATACGCCCACTTCCGTGTTTCTCACTAGTGAATCCATCTCTCAAAGCTCCCGTCTGAACCGTTTGGGCCGGTTAGAAAGTGACAGGACCAATCAGTGACGAGGGGCGGTACTTTCAGGCGTGGCGGAGACGTGACGTAAGGAAGCAGCAAGAAGAGGTCGGTGCAGTTATGGAGGAAGAGATTAGCGTGGATGCTGCTAAAGCGCCAGTTTTATCAGAACTTGACGACATTTCTTCATTAAAAGAAGAACAAAGAACAGCAGTGAGTTGTTTTCTTTTCAAAAACCACAAAAGTCAAGTACTGACATGTCTGCGGTCGCCATGGTTACCGTTATGCAGTTCTCTATGGAGTTTACTCCTCAGTAGCGGCTACATCACGTGTTTTGTTGCTCTGATTGGCCTGTAAAGATGTGACGTTCATCCAATCACACTCCAAATTATTATTTTTTTTAAAGCTCTGCCCTTTCACAAACACGGTCTAAGGAACCTGACACACCAGATGGATGTGTGAAAGAACCCCATCTGGTGTGTCAGGTTAGTGTTCTCAGTGTATGTAGAAATGTTCTGGTGGTAAGTGCAGCAGTCAGCTCCATTTAGAGCTGTAAAGTACTAACTCTCATCAGCTCCTATTCATTCTTCATGACTATCCCCCACCTCCTGACCCCCATCAGGCATTCAAGATCATGTGATTAAAAAAAAAACATGTTTTGGCATCCCTACTCTTTAACGACCAAAGTCTTCATTGATCATATCAAACCTTTTCTATCATTTCAAAATCAATGTCTCTCTGTGATTTGTTGGAGAGCAGGGATCAACTGGGTCAACTAAACGGTCAAATTTCAAACACCTCAGAATTACTAGTTCATTGTAGTGGTTATCAATTATCAGTAATTGATCAGTTCAGGTCCAAAGTCCCAGTCAGATGCTCTGGGATGCTTGGCTGTGATGTGAGGTAGCCGCTTTAGCTTAGGTAGCATTTAGTGGGACAAACTTTGCAAAAATTGAATATAATCTCTAAAAGTATGCCAATCTAAATTAGTGTTTGATCACCTGATATATAACATAAATTATTATTATTTGGTCCCTTCTATACTGTAGAAAAAAGATGCACAAATTCAAGATGGCAGAGTCTGTGGAGGGGACCCTAAAGACAAAATCATTTTACATATTCAGGTCATGAAACAGTCATTTATGGAGGCGTACTTATAACATATGGTTGATATTTACCAAGGTAGCTTTGCTAAAGCTGCCAGGCTAAATATTACGCACTGCACCTTTAACAGCATGCTGCAATAATGCTCAATAACGTAAGCAGCGGTGAAGTGATAGCAACAGCGTCTCATGGAGACAGCGTGGTAGTGCCAACATTCAGCCCAGGAATGTGGACGTTAACATCGCTATTGGCATCACTGCTGCTCACACTGATCAAATCGATCAGACTTTGGGGTCTAGCTGATCAGAACGATAGCGACTGGGCTGTGACAACCAATGGCAGGCCGCTAGAAACTGAAGGAGAGCCTAAGAGACTCATGATAAAGAGAAAGAGACACAGAGAGGCCGTGATGTGTTCCTCAGAGTCTCTGCACTTTAAATATTGACTCAAAATTCAAAAAGTGCAAGGACTTTTTTTGGAAAATGTGACTATTTTGAAGAGTTCCAGTGACATTACTGCAGCACAGATATTCTCAAAGCCCAGACAGCCCTGGAGAAAAGTTTAGAGGGTTCCTGATGTGAAACCGTCCTTTTCTCTTGTCGTCTCTAAGAGTTTTGTCTATGTATTTAAAGGCTGTTATCGCCTCGTCTCCATCATATAAAGAAGGTCATGGATCTACATTTTCATCACTCTTGTTGTTAATAAAACTGACTCTGGCACACGGACATCCACGCCCCCGCCGTCTTCTGTAATTGGCTTTATCTCCATGGCTGTTAGCCTCCTCGCTCCCTCGCCCTCTGCCCTCAGAGGAAAGTAAGAGTGTGTTTCTGTATCAACACTCTGTGTGTCAAACGGCCCAGACTTACCCGCTGAAGTAAAGCGCATCAGCAGTCATTAATGTCATAAATCACTGATAGAGGAGGGTTAATTAGAGAGCTGGGCCGTGTTTCTGCACTGTTTGTGTCTGTATCCAGGCGTCTCCACACCTTTCCTCTCCTTCACCGCAGACACACAAAGACTTCGGCGCTGTGTGAGTGTGACACGATTATTCGCTTGGAAACCAACCGTGTCCAAGTTTCAGTTATTAAACCAGGGAAAAAAACTCCATATGTGTGTGTGTGTGTGTGTGTGTGTGTGTGGGTGTGTGTGTGTGTGTGTTAAATTAAAGCTGGGCCGTGCTCACTGCTCCTCTGGGACCCTGAAAGTGATTTGTGTTGCCTCTGCTGTCCGAGGGGAGACTATTTGCAGTGTTTTCTAGGTGAGAAAAATGGGTCAATTTTTGATCCAAAGAGAAGCAGCCACATGGGCCTGAAGAGTCTCTGCTACACGCCAGTATATGTGGAGGATTATTGCTCCAACAGGAGCAAATATCAGTCATTTAAATCAACTATTCAGCAGCTTTAATAAAGACAGAGAGTTTGATGAATGATAACTCTGATGGGCTAATTTTATCTGGTGAAAATAAGTGTTGTTCGGGACATTTCTTCCAACATAAATAGATCTTTGATGCTAAAAACAGAAAATGTGACAGACAAGACCAAAGTTATTGTGGTCAGCAGTAAAACACTAAAAATCCGTCATCTCTCCTCTGTGCTCCTGATCTGTCAGAGTTAAAGCAGGAGGAGTTCGTACGTATGAGGGCATACATCCTGACAGAAATCAAAATCAGATCAAACTCAGAGACGGCCTGATTGAAAATTAGCCTGAAATGTGTCTAACAACACAGGAGTGCAGAGGCACCCTTGGTAAATGCCATCTGAATAATACACAACTCCTCATATGGACATCCTGGGGGTGTGTTCATAGGTCACCTCCTCAGGCTTTAAAACGTGTTTTTTGTCTTCTTATGTGCTGTAGAGTCAAAGTTATGGTTAATTTTATATCCCATATTTGTTTTAAATCAGGATGACGTCATGTATGACAAGAAGGGACTCGTTTTTTTTCAAAATAAAATAACTTTTGAACTGTAAATCATAAGCACTTCCTTGTTTCTTCTTCTGAAAGCTCTCTGATGTGCTGTTCTAATGACGCTATCCACGCCTTTGTAGCTCTTACAGAACATTTTCTAGAAAGCCTGGAACTTGGGTGACTTTCCATGGTCTTTAAAGATTAAATCCACATGAGTAACTCCGATTCTCCGGATTCTCTACTATTGGGAGATAGGGCTAATGGCAGAGGTCTGCGCTGTTACCACTTTACACCAGGAGATGGCGGACATGAGTAATTTCAATCCCAGCAGCATTTTTGGGTGTGTTTCTATTCAAAGTTTTGGAGTTTATAGAGTTTGAAAGACGCACGCCCGGTCGAGGAGACGAGTCGGAGCGTAACAGAGAGAAAGACAGCGAATTGTAGCGAGAATACTCACAATGCTGGGAGGAATAGAGGAATATTCACCCTCTGCCATGACTTCCAGTCGTCCGGTGAGACCATGGGTGAAACTGTCAGTGCATCTGTTGGCACCAGCAGGCAATGCTTCCACCATGACAGTTCACACGTAGCAAAGCCAATGCTTTGTCTCATTGTGTTTCCACCCCACCAGGGAGGGAGTAATTGGTGAATGCCATGGAGGGGGGCACGTGGGGACGGATCCAGGAATGTTTTTAAAGGATTCTTCACCACTGGGAGATAGGGCTAATGGGGGAGGTCTGCACTCTCTGAGTACTTTGCTAGTTATTTTTTTAATTCTTTGTTCCAACAAGTTTGTGCAAAAAAACCTTTAGTCACGAATGTTTACTGTGTTTAATACATGCAAATATTTGAGTTTTAATTTCCAGTTAGTTCTGTCTTTTGTCTTTATATTCTCATAAGTTTTTAAAGAATCCAGTGACATTGCTGCAGCACACACACTCTCGTAGTCCAGGTTGTCCTGGAGAAAAGGAAGTCTAGAGCTTGACTGTGCACCACAGGGTTGATGTTTTACAAGCTTTTAAAGACAAAAAGTCCAGGAGTGTAAAAAAAAAACTGCTGAGAGATCAGAGGGTTAAATACAATTTTAGCATTAATTTTGCAGTAGAGGTGTTATGCTCCTAACATGCAAACATTTAAGTTTCATTTTTCTATAACTGTTTGCAAAAAATTCTACTTTCTAATTTTTATAGATGTTTTTCTGATTAAAAATGGCCATTCCTTCCAATACAACTATGCATGATGACCTTTCAATATTAGCCTAAATACACCAGACGAATCACACATACTTTCACCGTTCACAACTGTAAACACAACTGTACCTTAATTCCAGCCAGGATTTCATCCTGAGTCTTTCCACTGTTTTAAGATTTTTGCTGCGCCTGTAGCTCATGCCAGGACAGCAAGACGGTATCGACAGACTTCTGTGTTTTTTTTTTTGTTTTTTTGTTTTTTTTCTGAAGTCAGGTGATCCCGTGAGGTTTCCTTCACTTTCCTCGCTCTGCAGAGTTTGTTCTACAAACTGGAGATGCCTGTGGATCGGTAATATCCATATCTGTGTTTATGTGCCTTCTACTGACAACAGCTGATTGGATTTCAGACTGATGACAGCCACATCTAAATACGACTGGCCCAACGATTACCGGTTTGTTTGCACCTTTAAAATCAGTGCATGCATGACAGACGCAGGAGGGTGTTATCAGGTACTCACAGTCGGGACAGGGCCTCGTTCTTCTGGAACAGCAGCTCTGGGAGCTGGCTGAGTCGGTTCTTGTTGAGGCGACTGGATGGAGTAAAGAAAAAATGTTATTTAAGAGGAAATAAATCTTTAGTGCATGCATGTGTATAAAAGTATGATTCTGTGTTGTCTTACAGTCTCTCCAGCTCCTTCAGGTCATCAAACGCTCCTCTCTCAACAATGCTGATCTGGTTCTCCATCAGATGGCTGCAGTAAAGAAAAACTGGTCAGTCTGCACGTTTCCAGAAATGTAGAGACACTCAGCAGCAAGTAAAGGAATTTAAACGAACTGTGCAAAGGCTGGTATGATTTAGCACTTAATTTATTTTTAACAGAAGCAAACAGCTCCCTCTTTGATCGTCTACATCACAGGTGTCAAACTCAAGGCCCGTGGCCCAAATCTGGCCAGTAGATCGATTAAACCCGGCCCGCGAGATCATACCATATTTGTATTCTAACTGTCCCACCAGTATGAGCTTGGCAGATTTCCTCCAGTATAACCATGTAAACTTTAACTTGATTATTTCACATATCCTTGTTAAACCATAAAAATCTGAAAAAGTAAAGAGTAAGAAAAAATTCATAAAAAGTCAACAATGTGGGGGGAAAAATGTGTTTTTATCTCATATTTTAAATTTTGCATCTAAAGATTATGACTTAAACTTATGATTTTGACTTTTCATTTCATGCTTTGACCTTTTCAACTCAGCATTTGGACTTTATATGTCACATTTTTATCTTTTAGATTCACAATTTTGAATTTTAAGACATATTTTGACCTTTTCAACTCCTTACTTTGGCTCTTTAATCTCGTATTTTGACTTCTAAAAACATGATTTCAATTTTTATTCTTATATTTCATCATTTTAAATGAATACTTTTTAATTTTTATATCATATTTTGACCTTTTACACCCCCAATTTTGAATTTGTCATATTTTTAACTTTTTAAGTCATCATTTTGAATTCTAGCTCATATTTTGACATTTTCATCTCATTATTTTGGCTTTTTAAATCCCATATTTGAACTATCAGACTCACAATTTAAAATTTTAAGTCATATTTTGACTTTTAAACTCATGATTTCAAATTTTATCTCATATTTTGGCCTTTTAAACTTGTGATTTCGACTTTCTCCTCATATATTGTTCTTTTAAAACACCATTTTCTTTTTTTAATATCATGTTCTTTTTGAATTTCTAAATGATTTATCATCAGTGCTGGGTTTTTTTTTTCATATTTTATTTCTGGTGAAAATGAGGCCGGCAGTTCTGGTTAAATGTTGATCCTGTTAGCCCCTCAGTTTAGACCTGAATCCTGAATCCGGCCCCTGCTGGGACTGAGTTTGACACCCCTGGTCTACATGCAAAAAAAATGAGTGATTTTCTTCACGGGCCAAAACGGGCGACTTCATGAACCGACCTTCAGCCTGTCATGAATCAAACGTGAAAGCCTCAGCTCCATCGTCCTCCCAGGGGCTAATCTGTTGTGAGTGTGCCTCTGGAGATGTCATTAGTCTCCTGACATGTCGTCTTATTCACACCTCGTGTCCGTCAGCAACACTCACACAATCCCAGACCGGCCTCCGTCAGCTCGGGCGCCGAGTCTCAGGTCAAAAAGTCAAGGATAAACCCCGCCCCCCGTCATAAATGTGACTGACACCGTCGCCCAGCGAGCACCTCTGGGTGGCTGGTGTGTCGCTGCAGAGCTAAAGCATCCTACTGTTCCCTCTGGTTTTTACCGGCACCAGGAACGATCCCCAACATTCCTACGGGAGCGGAGCACAGCGGAGGAATGTGGGAAAGAATCTGAGCACGGCAAACAAAACGTTGATCTGTCAACAGAAACTTCTGGAGTCTTTATGACCAGAGAGGCATCTGTTTGAACCAGAACAACAGCAAAATATCCTGATAGCAAAGGAAAACAAAAATATAACGGAGAAGTTTCTGGAACGAAGCGCTTTCTCAGATCAAACTTTCCTAAACGAGCATAAAAGGCATCTGTAACTAAAAACACAAGGCTGTCTGAGGATTAGCCTTACAGCTTGATCATAAATAAAGGGATTCACAGATGAAGCGGTGGAATTAACATGTGGTTGTCCATCAGAATGACCGCACAGCATGCTGGGTAAACAATAAGAATGACCCAGGAAGGCGGTTTGAGAGAAGCCACAAAAGGGTTCCTGAGTCCAGATGTCTTTTGAAGCAGAGGTCGTTTTTTTCCACCAGGGGCCACATGGACCAGGGGCAAAATACACCAGGGGCAAAATACACCAGGGGCCAAATAGACCAGGGGCCAAATACACCAGGGGCCAAATACACCAGGGGCCAAATAGACCAGGGGCAAAATACACCAGGGGCCAAATACACCAGGGGCCAAATAGACCAGGGGCAAAATACACCAGGGGCCAAATAGACCAGGGGCCAAATACACCAGGGGCCAAATACACCAGGGGCCATATAGACCAGGGGCCAAATACACCAGGGGCCAAATACACCAGGGGCCAAATAGACCAGGGGCCAAATACACCAGGGGCCAAATAGACCTGGGGCCAAATAGACCAGGGGCAAAATACACCAGGGGCCAAATAGACCAGGGGCCAAATACACCAGGGGCCAAATAGACCAGGGGCTAAATACAGCAGGGGACGAATACACCAGGGGCCAAATACAGCAGGGGCCAAATACAGCAGGGGTAAAATAAACCAGGGGCCAAATACACCTGGGGCAAAATACACCAGGGGCTAAATACAGCAGGGGCAAAATAAACCAGGGGCTAAATACAGCAGGGGCAAAATAAACCAGGGGCCAAATACAGCAGGGGCCAAATACACCAGGGGCCAAATAGACCAGGGGCAAAATACACCAGGGGCCAAATAGACCAGGGGCAAAATACACCAGGGGCCAAATACACCAGGGGCCAAATAGACCAGGGGCAAAATACACCAGGGGCCAAATAGACCAGGGGCCAAATACACCAGGGGCCAAATACACCAGGGGCCATATAGACCAGGGGCCAAATACACCAGGGGCCAAATACACCAGGGGCCAAATAGACCAGGGGCCAAATACACCAGGGGCCAAATAGACCTGGGGCCAAATAGACCAGGGGCAAAATACACCAGGGGCCAAATAGACCAGGGGCCAAATACACCAGGGGCCAAATACAGCAGGGGTAAAATAAACCAGGGGCCAAATACACCTGGGGCAAAATACACCAGGGGCTAAATACAGCAGGGGCAAAATAAACCAGGGGCTAAATACAGCAGGGGCAAAATAAACCAGGGGCCAAATACAGCAGGGGCCAAATACAGCAGAGGTAAAATAAACCAGGGGCCGAATACAGCAGGGGTAAAATAAACCAGGGGCCAAATACACCAGGGGCCAAATACAGCAGGGGCAAAATAAACCAGGGGCCAAATACAGCAGGGGTAAAATAAACCAGGGGCCAAATACACCAGGGGCCAAATACAGCAGGGGTAAAATAAACCAGGGGCCAAATACACCAGGGGCCAAATACAGCAGAGGTAAAATAAACCAGGGCCAAATACAGCAGGGGTAAAATAAACCAGGGGCCAAATACAGCAGGGGTAAAATAAACCAGGGCCAAATACAGCAGGGGCCAAATATAGCAGGGGCCAAATACAGCAGGGGTAAAATTAACCCGGGATCTGAGTGGAGGAGAGATTTAAGGGGGCCTCCAGAATCTTGACCACCTAGAACATTAATCAGTTAATCATAAACTACCTTAAATGTGTTGTAGCACTCTCTTAAAGCCACTTTTCCCTCTTGTTTCATGGCTCCTAACCTCTCTTTTACAAACATAAATGCTCCTAAACTGTGTTAATATCTATCAGCCTCATTGGCCACACTGATGACTCCACCCTCACTTGTTTGCTCATCATCAGGATAAGACTTACAGAACTCTGAGGTGTTTGAGACCAGTGAAGTCCATCTTGCTGATCACAGTCAGGTTGTTTCCGTTCAGATCTCTGAAAAACAGAAGAAAAAAGCAGCAGGTTAAACCAGGAGCTACACTGGGAACAATGGTGAAAAACCAGTGGATTAAAATAAAGTCGACACTCTGGTGTAAACAAAAACGCATTTTTAACTGATGTTTAATAAGAGATGAACATGACAACAAAGCTGCTGTTGTCAGTAACACCTCCATTAAACTCTTCATCATCTACACCACAGTTTCTCAACTGGTGGGTCCGGACCCAAAACTGGGACGTGAAGTTCTTTCCAGTGGGTTAGAAATGTGCACCAGGAAAAAAAGAAATAAAAACTCTTTACAGAGGCTTCTGTTGATATACAATAAATTCATACATGTATTTTTAAGTTTTTTTATCACAAGTAAATTTCAGTATTTGTCTTGGAATTTCTCCTCATTTACCTCCTTTACTTTCAATAACAAAGCGTGTTTTTCCAAAAAAGAAAGGATACTCCATGAGAAATAACCAAGTTTCCATTCTGTCTTGGAAAAATGTCATACTTTTACCATTTTATTGTAAAAGGGATCTAAGTTTTAAGTTTTAAGGGAGTGCACGGCTAGAAACCCTCAAATGGATAGACAGATTTATGATAACGCTGAATATAATACATTAGTTGAAAAGCAAATAATCCATGATAGCATGAATCTGAAAATGAGGGAGCAACAAGCTTTAGTCTATAAAGGAGGAGGCTGGGGTGGAGGAGGTGAAGCTTTAGTCTATAAAGGAGGAGGCTGGGGTGGAGGAGGTGAAGCTTTAGTCTATAAAGGAGGAGGCTGGGGTGGAGGAGGTGAAGCTTTAGTCTACAAAAGAGGAGGCTGGGGTGGAGGAGGTGAAGCTTTAGTCTATAAAGGAGGAGGCTGGGGTGGAGGAGGTGAAGCTTTAGTCTATAAAGGAGGAGGCTGGGGTGGAGGAGATGGAGCTTTAGTCTATAAAGGAGGAGGCTGGGGTGGAGGAGGTGAAGCTTTAGTCTATAAAGGAGGAGGCTGGGGTGGAGGAGGTGAAGCTTTAGTCTATAAAGGAGGAGGCTGGGGTGGAGGAGGTGAAGCTTTAGTCTATAAAGGAGGAGGCTGGGGTGGAGGAGGTTTAACTTTGCCAGCAGCAGTGTGGTGCATCAGTTTTAATAAAGCAGGGTTTAGTGAGAAGGACGTCATATTTAAATGCACCGAGAGAAGGAGCCGCGATTGGCTGTGGGAGCTGGGAGGCGACCAGTGGGGTCAGATGGTCCCAGCTAGGCATGTGACTATGGTGTCCTGCATGATCTAACGCTGAGCTGCATTTAATTAAGAATTATACATGCATGTCTTTCTGCAGTGATGTGCAGAAAAGTTATTATTTTTCCTGTCTCTTTGTTCAGGAAGTTTTTTTTTCATTCAGCATCCAAAAGTGAGATTTTTATCAAATTAATTTGAGTGGTTGTACATTTTTAAAATGTGTCTATTTCTTTTAAGAAGGTGGTTCTGGGTCCTGATGCCTGACCTGTTGAGAACCACAGACCTACACCATTCAAAAGTCCAGATCCAAGCAGACTTGATCCCAAAGTCTGGTTCTCTTTGGTCAGTGTGAAGAGTATTGGATAAGAGGCTGATTTGTACTTAGACAAAGTTGAGGGAAGATGTAAAGGTCTGGACCACAATCTCTGTTCCAGTTCATCCCAGAGGTGCTGGATGGGGTTGGGGTCAGGACTCATCAAAACATGTCTTTCTAGTCCTTCTTTGGTCTCTGGGCTACAGTCCTGCTGGAATGGAAAAGGGTCTTCCCCAAACTGTTGCTGCACAGTTGGAAGCATAGCATTGTCCAGAATGTCCTGGTCTGCTGAAGCATTAAGATCGGCCTTCAGCCAGTGTCTTTGTGCTTCACTCCACTCCGTCTGAAGCTTGGCATTAGATTTGGTGATGTGAGGCTTGCGTGCAGCTGTTGCCATGGAAACCCTTTCACGAAGCTCCTGCTGCAAGTTTAGTGTTTGCATTAATGCCAGAGGAAGTTCAGAACTCTACCTGGGGACTTTTATGCACCTTAGCAGTTGCTGACGCTGCTCTTTCTCTTCATGGCTGAGCTGCTGTTATTCCTAAACTCTTCCACTATCACTTACAGTTGACTGTGGAATATCCCTACGATAGCAGGGATAAAATTTCACCAAAGGTGTTATTGTAAAGGTGGCATCATCACTGTACCCCGCTTGAAGCCACTGAGCTCTTCAGAACGACACGTTCAGTACGCCTAAAACTTCTGCAGAGGACCGTATGTCTGCAGATAAATGCCCTGAGTAATTAGATTAATAACCTGATTAATAACCAGCACTACCAGTACTTAAAGGCCATTTGTTTGTATTCCTGTACAAAAGTTGGATCCTTCATTGTCAAGGACTTCCATGAGTTTTAGCTCATACAGAGCAGCTCTGTGTTCTCGTTCTCTGAAGTTATTTTCCCCTCATCTCCCACCGTGAATGTCTTTTCAAGGGGAGTTCACTTTGAGGACAATCTGTATTTTCCTTCTTTCAATCCACTATCGTCAGCTTAAAGGTGCATGAAAAAAAAACATGGAAATAGTTTGGACATTTGGTCAGACGTGCAGTATGAAGCTCCCGCTGAGATGAAACAGCTGCTGTTTGACGGGAGCCTCGAGTTCGCCTCGAAGCGGCATATTTTTCACAGTTTTAATAAAAACGCTTTCTAAGGGTTCATTCTGGGGCTGAGGGATAAATCTGTATGATTTTAAACAAAATAAGGTAAGACAGATGATCCCTAATGAGCTCAAACATACGAAGGCTGGTCACTCTTTCATGATCCTCAGCAGCGTTTGTAGATATTTAGTCTCCTCAGGTATGAACCGTTGTCTCTGTGTGTCATGTGATACCGTACTCCATCAGGCCATCTATCCGCCACAGTCGGGTTTAACCCCGTGACCTCATTGTCTACTTTGATGGACAGCAGTGAAGAAAGAGCGGGGATGATGTCACTCTTCCCACGAGGCTTTGTGCGAGCAGAGGTAAGCCGAGCCCGTGTGCGTACCTGTGAGTGTGGAGTGTCATGTTCCTGCGCTACTGTAAAGGGTGGAGCAGAGGCTGACCTTGTCCTGTCCTGAGCCACAGAGGGGAAGAAAGAGAGAGAGGGAGGGAGAGTGGATGTTGTGGTTTGGGTGTGTGAACTGGAGCTGACTTTAACCGGGGAGGGGGGGGGGGGCTGACTACAACAGCATCTCAGATCAGAACAGCTGTAACAGCTGTCTTCAGGTTCTTTTTCTGTAGGTTAGATGATTCTGCTGTTTAAGAGTCCATGCAAATCTGATCCAGTTTCAAGCAGAGCCCGCCCGATTGATCGGCGGCCGATTGTAGTGTATCACAGGTTAATCAACATCGGCCAATTTGTAGCCGGACAATAACGTCTTTGTGGAAACACACTGTTAGCAAACGTCAAGGACAGCACGCTAGTTTTTTCAGGTAAGTTTTAGAGAACGTATTACGGTGTTTAAGCGTCGTCTAAGTTGCATCTTTGTGAAATAAACAAAGATAAATGCAACTGGTTATTCACATGTCCACATTTGTGTTCATGTACAGTATATTTCCTGTGTATATCAATGTTCTTATTTCATATATCGGCCAATTTATCAGATATCAGCTTTTTTTAGCCCCCAATATGGGCGTCGGCACCCAAAATCCCATATCGGTCGGGCTCTAGTTTTAAGTCACCATCTTTGGTAGTTTCTAAAGTAGTCGAGTCCTTTTGGCACAAAAACCCTTCTGTTTCCTAAACCAGGGGTTCCCAAACTTTTCAGCCTGTGACCCCCAACATAATGGCGTCAGAGGTCTAGGACCCCCACCTTCCCTTAAGGCGACAAAGTGCATGGTTTTGCACTTAGCATCACATATAAAACTTTGATTTAAGTGGTTTTTATATAACTGTTACTTCAATTTAAGCAGAAAATCACTTGGTAACTATATTCTTATTTTAAATTGAAGTCTTTTTAACAATAATTTTTCTTACAGTAATATAAAAAACGTATGACATAAATCATACTGAACTTCTCTTTGTTTTTAGGAAAGCATCCTGCGACCCCCCCAAAATGCTTCGCGACCCCCACTTTGGGGACCACTGTCCCAGACAGTGTTAACCTTACAAAGCGGATGGATTCAGACTCCATGTCTCGTGTTTTGAGGTCAGCCCTCACATGGCTCTGTCTGTGTCTGACTGTCTGACTGAGTGAGCGATGCTACTTTCAGAGCCGTACAAACAGAGCTGAGTTTAGCTGCCTCCACTGCTGTTCATACGTCAGCTGTAGCTTTAGCATTGCTCCCTTTTACTAGAACCGAGCCACGTTTCTGCCTGAAATAAAAACAACCCTAAAAGCTTTTCATGTTGGGAAAGATGTTTTCACTCTGCAGACCTGCTTCAACATGAGAATGTGATAGTTAAGGAGGAAAGGGTTAGCTGTTGTGGAGCGATTAGCTCCACGGCGGCAGTTTGGTCAAAACTGGACAACGTCTCTTTATTGAAACAAGGGTAGGGAGCAACACTGAAAGCTTTCCATGATGTAAAAGATGTTTTGGCTCTTCCCCTGCTCTGATTCAGCATGGGTTT